>NW_023590202.1:0-44896 GCF_901709675.1 Syngnathus acus
ATTAAAAATGCTCATAAAACATAAACCAAACGTTGCAGGTGGTCATTTCTTTATGTGCAGTGATAAACTCGGCACTCTGAAGCACCCAAGAGCGCTTTTTACTTTGCCAACCTAACCAGAGTGACGGGAGAGGCACCATCCAGAAAACGTGCTCAGCTCGTCGAGAAAATGCGATTTAAGCAATAAAACTAAAAATGCTTATAAAACATAAACCAAACGTTGCAGGTGGTCATTTCTGCATGCGCAGTGATAAACTGGGCACTCTGAAGCCCCCAAGAGCGCTTTTTACTATGCCAACCTAACCAGAGTGACGGGAGAGGCACCATCCAGAAAACGTGCTCAGCTCGTCGAGAAAATGCGATTTAAGCAATAAAACAAAAAATGCTTATAAAACATAAACCAAACGTTGCAGGTGGTCATTTCTGCATGCGCAGTGATAAACCCGGCACTCTGAAGCACCCAAGAGCGCTTTTACTAGAAATAGTGCTCAGCTCGTCGAGAAAATGCGCTCTAAGCAATACAATTAAAAATGCTCATAAAACATAAACCAAACGTTGCAGGTGGTCATTTCTTATGTGCAGTGATAAACTCGGCACTCTGAAGCACCCAAGAGCGCTTTTTACTTTGCCAACCTAACCAGAGTGACGGGAGAGGCACCATCCAGAAAACGTGCTCAGCTCGTCGAGAAAATGCGATTTAAGCAATAAAACTAAAAATGCTTATAAAACATAAACCAAACGTTGCAGGTGGTCATTTCTGCATGCGCAGTGATAAACTGGGCACTCTGAAGCCCCCAAGAGCGCTTTTTACTATGCCAACCTAACCAGAGTGACGGGAGAGGCACCATCCAGAAAACGTGCTCAGCTCGTCGAGAAAATGCGATTTAAGCAATAAAACTAAAAATGCTTATAAAACATAAACCAAACGTTGCAGGTGGTCATTTCTGCATGCGCAGTGATAAACCCGGCACTCTGAAGCACCCAAGAGCGCTTTTAACTAGAAATAGTGCTCAGCTCGTCGAGAAAATGCGCTCTAAGCAATACAATTAAAAATGCTCATAAAACATAAACCAAACGTTTGCAGGTGGTCATTTCTTTATGTGCAGTGATAAACTCGGCACTCTGAAGCACCCAAGAGCGCTTTTTACTTTGCCAACCTAACCAGAGTGACGGGAGAGGCACCATCCAGAAAACGTGCTCAGCTCGTCGAGAAAATGCGATTTAAGCAATAAACTAAAAATGCTTATAAACATAAACCAAACGTTGCAGGTGGTCATTTCTGCATGCGCAGTGATAAACTGGGCACTCTGAAGCCCCCAAGAGCGCTTTTTACTATGCCAACCTAACCAGAGTGACGGGAGAGGCACCATCCGAAAAACGTGCTCAGCTCGTCGAGAAAATGCGATTTAAGCAATAAAACAAAAAATGCTTATAAAACATAAACCAAACGTTGCAGTGGTCATTTCTGCATGCGCAGTGATAACCCGGCACTCTGAAGCACCCAAGAGCGCTTTTTACTAGAAATGAAAACGTGCTCAGCTCGTCGAGAAAATGCGATTTAAGCAATAAAACTAAAAATGCTTATAAAACATAAACCAAACGTTGCAGGTGGTCATTTCTGCATGCGCAGTGATAAACTCGGGCACTCTGAAGCCCCCAAGAGCACTTTTTACTATGCCAACCTAACCAGAGTGACGGGAGAGGCACCATCCAGAAAACGTGCTCAGCTCGTCGAGAAAATGCGATTTAAGCAATAAAACAAAAAATGCTTATAAAACATAAACCAAACGTTGCAGGTGGTCATTTCTGCATGCGCAGTGATAAACCCGGCACTCTGAAGCACCCAAGAGCGCTTTTTACTAGAAATACGTGCTCAGCTCGTCGAGAAAATGCGCCCTAAGCAATACAATTAAAAATGCTTCATAAAACATAAACCAAACGTTGCAGGTGGTCATTTCTTCATGCTGCAGTGATAAACTCGGCACTCTGAAGCACCCAAGAGCGCTTTTTACTTTGCCAACCTAACCAGAGTGACGGGAGAGGCACCATCCAGAAAACGTGCTCAGCTCGTCGAGAAAATGCGATTTAAGCAATAAAACTAAAAATGCTTATAAAACATAAACCAAACGTTGCAGGTGGTCATTTCTGCATGCGCAGTGATAAACTCGGCACTCTGAAGCACCCAAGAGCGCTTTTTACTATGCCAACTAACCAGAGTGACGTGAGGCGACCGGGTGCGGACGCTAACTCACGCCCGGCAAGAGCGCTCGGAAGGCGGATAGGCTTTCACGGAAGCCCCGCCAGCAGGTCCGCGGGCCAAATAGGGTTCCATAAGGGACCGGGCGCGGACGCTAACCCACGCCAGGCATGAGAGCTCGGAAGGCGGATAGGCTTTCACGGAGATCCCGCCGGCCGGTCAGCGGGCCAAATAGGGTCCCATAAAGACCGGGCGCGGTCTCTAACTCACGCCCGGCAGGAGTGCTCGGAGGGCGAATAGGCTTTCACGGAGGACCCGCCGGCCGGTCCGCGGGCCAAATAGGGTCCCGTAAAGAACCGGGCGCGGTCTCTAACTCACGCCCGGCAGGAGTGCTCGGAGGGCGGATAGGCTCTCACGGGGACCCGCCGGACGGTCCGCGGGCCAAATAGGGTCCCGTAAGTGACCGGGCGCGGTCTCTTACTCACGCCCGGCAGGAGTGCTCGGAGGGCGGATAGGCATTCACGGAGGTACCGCCAGCCGGTCCGCGGGCCAATTAGGGTCCCGTGAGGGACCGGGCGCGGTCTCTAACTCCCCTCCGTGAGTCGTCACCTTATCGTGGTGGAGGGGTTTGCGTGCCCCTATGATCCTAGGAGCCATGTTGTCTGGGGCTTCATGCCCCTGGTAGGGTCACCCATGGCAAACGGGTCCTAGGTGAGGGGCCAGACAAAGCACGGCTCATCAGCCCCTTATGATGATAAAAATGAATGGATCACGTTTTCCCTCGCCCGGACGCGGGTCACCGGGGCCCCCCTCTGGAGCCAGGCCTGGAGGCGGGGCTCGAAGGCGAGCGTCTGGTGGCCGGGCCTTCGCCCATGGGGCCCGGCCGGGCTCAGCCCGAAAAGGAAACGTGGGTCCCCCTTCCCATGGGCTCACCACCTGTGGGAGGGGCCAAAGGGGTCGGGTGCATTGCAAGCTGGGCGGCGGCCAAAGGCAGGGACCTTGGCGGTCTGATCCCCGGCTGCAGAAGCTGGCTCTTGGGACATGGAATGTCACCTCTCTGGCTGGAAAGGAGCCCGAGCTGGTGTGCGAGGCAGAAAAGTTCCGACTAGATATAGTCGGACTTGCCTCCACGCACAGTTTGGGTTCCGGTACAAGCCCTCTCGAGAGGGGCTGGACTCTCTTCCACTCTGGAGTTGCCCACGGTGAGAGGCGTCGGGCAGGTGTGGGTATACTTATTGCCCCCCGGCTGGGCGCCTGCACATTGGGGTTCACCCCGGTGAACGAGAGGGTAGCCTCCCTCCGCCTTCGGGTGGGGGGACGGGTCCTGACTGTTGTTTGTGTCTATGCACCAAACGGCAGCTCAGAGTACCCACCCTTCTTGGAGTCCCTGGAGGAAGTGCTGGAGAGCGCTCCTTCTGGGGACTCCGTCGTTCTACTGGGTGACTTCAATGCTCACGTGGGCAATGACAGTGAGACCTGGAAGGGCGTGATTGGGAGGAACGGCCCCCCCGATCTGAACCCGAGCGGTGTTCTATTGTTGGACTTCTGTGCTCGACACGGATTTTCAATAATGAACACCATGTTCAAACATAAGGGTGTCCATGTGTGCACTTGGCACCAGGACACCCTAGGCCGCAGTTCGATGATCGACTTTGTAGTCGTGTCATCGGATTTGCGGCCGCATGTTTTGGACACTCGGGCGAAGAGAGGGGCGGAGCTGTCAACTGATCACCACCTGGTGGTGGGTTGGCTCCGATGGTGGGGGAAGATGCCGGTCCGACCTGGCAGACCCAAACGTTCTGTGAGGGTCTGCTGGGAACGTCTGGCGGAATCCCCTGTCAGGAAGAGCTTCAACTCCCACCTCCGGCAGAGCTTTTCCCACGTCCCGGGGGAGGCGGGGGACATTGAGTCCGAGTGGACCTTGTTCCGCGCCTCCATTGTTGAGGCGGCCGACCGGAGCTGTGGCCGTAAGGTCATTGGTGCCTGTCGTGGCGGCAATCCCCGAACCCGCTGGTGGACACCGGCGGTAAGGGATGCCGTCAAGCTGAAGAAGGAGTCCTATCGGGCCGTTTTGGCCTGCGGGACTCCGGAGGCAGCTGACAGGTACCGGATGGCCAAGCGGAACGCGGCTTCGGCGGTTGCTGAGGCAAAAACCCGGGCGTGGGAGGAGTTCGGCGAGGCCATGGAGAATGACTTCCGGACGGCTTCGAGGAAATTCTGGTCCACCATCCGGCGTCTCAGGAGGGGGAAGCAGTGCAACGTCAACACTGTTTACAGTGGAGATGGCGTGCTGCTGACCTCGACTCGGGACGTCGTGTGTCGGTGGGGAGAATACTTCGAAGACCTCCTCAATTCCACCGACACGCCTTCCATTGTGGAAGCAGGGCCTGGGGACTCTGAGGCGGACTCTCCAATCTCTGGGGTTGAAGTCACTGAGGTAGTTAAAAAACTCCTCGGTGGCAAGGCCCCGGGGGTGGATGAGATCCGCCCGGATTTCTTAAGGGCTCTGGATGTTGTGGGGCTGTCATGGCTGACACGTCTCTACAGCATCGCGTGGACATCGGGGACAGTGCCTCTGGATTGGCAGACTGGGGTGGTGGTTCCCCTCTTTAAGAAGGGGGACCGGAGGGTGTGTTCCAATTACAGGGGAATTACACTCCTCAGCCTCCCTGGTAAGGTCTATTCAGGGGTGCTGGAGAGGAGGGTCCGTCGGGAGGTCGAACCTCGGATTCAGGAGGAACAGTGTGGCTTTCGTCCTGGCCGTGGAACAGTGGACCAGCTCTTCACCCTCAACAGGATCCTCGAGGGTGCATGGGAGTTCGCCCAACCAGTCCACATGTGTTTTGTGGACTTGGAGAAGGCGTTCGACCGTGTCCCTCGGGAGGTTCTGTGGGGGGTGCTTCGGGAGTACGGGGTACCGAGCCAACTGATAAGGGCGGTTCGGTCCCTGTATCACCGATGCCAGAGTGTGGTCCGCATTTCCGGCAGTAAGTCGGATTCGTTCCCAGTGAGGGTTGGACTCCGCCAAGGCTGCCCTTTGTCACCGATTCTGTTCATAATTTTTATGGACAGAATTTCTAGGCGCAGCCGAGGCGTTGAGGGTGTCCGGTTTGGGGACCTCAGCATCGCGTCTCTGCTTTTTGCAGACGACGTGGTGCTGTTGGCTTCTTCAGGCCGTGATCTCCAGCTCTCACTGGAGCGGTTCGCAGCCGAGTGTGAAGCGGTCGGGATGAGGGTCAGCACCTCCAAATCCGAGTCCATGGTCCTCGATCGGAAAAGGGTGGAATGCCCTCTCCGGATCGGGGATGAGATCCTGCCCCAAGTGGAGGAGTTTAAGTATCTTGGGGTCTTGTTCACGAGTGAGGGAGGATGGAGCGCGAGATCGACAGGCGGATCGGTGCAGCGTCGGCAGTAATGCGGACTCTGTACCGGTCCGTCGTGGTAAAGAGAGAGCTGAGCCAAAAGGCAAAGCTCTCAATTTACCGGTCGATTTACGCTCCTACCCTCACCTATGGTCACGAGCTATGGGTCGTGACCGAAAGAACGAGATCCCGGATACAAGCGGCCGAAATGAGTTTTCTCCGCAGGATGTCCGGGCTCTCCCTTAGAGATAGGGTGAGGAGTTCGGTCATCCGGGAGAGACTCGGAGTAGAGTCGCTACTCCTCCACGTTGAGAGGAGCCAGATGAGGTGGCTCGGGCATCTCATCAGGATGCCTCCTGGACGCCTCCCTGGGGAGGTGTTCCGGGCATGTCCCACCGGTAGGAGACCCCGGGGACGACCCAGGACGCGCTGGAGAGACTATGTCTCTCGGCTGGCCTGGGAACGCCTTGGGATCCCCCGGGATGAGCTAGATGAAGTGGCTGGGGAGAGGGAAGTCTGGGAGTCCCTCCTGAAGCTGCTGCCCCCGCGACCCGACCCCGGATAAGCGGAAGAAGATGGATGGATGGATGGATGGAAGTGACCGGGCGCGGTCTCTTACTCACGCCCGGCAGGAGTGCTCGGAGGGCGGATAGGCATTCACGGAGGTACCGCCAGCCGGTCCGCGGGCCAATTAGGGTCCCGTGAGGGACCGGGCGCGGTCTCTAACTCAGGCCCGGCAGGAGTGCTCGGAGGGCGGATAGGCATTCACGGAGGTACCGCCAGCCGGTCCGCGGGCCATTTAGGGTCCCATAAGGGACCGGGCGCGGTCTCTAACTCAGGCCCGGCAGGAGTGCTCGGAGGGCGGATAGGCATTCACGGAGGTACCGCTAGCCGGTCCGCGGGCCAATTAGGGTCCCATAAGTGACCGGGCGCGGTCTCTAACCCACGCCCGGCAGGAGTGCTCGGAGGGCGGACAGGCTTCCACGGAAGTACCGCCAGCAGGTCCGCGGGCCAAATAGGGTCCCATAAGGGACCGGGGGCGGACGCTAAACCACGCTCTCAACTCGGCACTCTGAAGCACCCAAGAGCGCTTTTTACTAGAAAACGTGCTCAGCTCGTCGAGAAAATGCACTCTAAGCAATACAATTAAAAATGCTTATAAAACATAAACCAAACGTTGCAGGTGGTCATTTCTTCATGCGCAGTGATAAACTCGGCACTCTGAAGCACCCAAGAGCGCTTTTTACTTTGCCAACCTAACCAGAGTGACGGGAGAGGCACCATCCAGAAAACGTGCTCAGCTCGTCGAGAAAATTCGATTTAAGCAATAAAACTAAAAATGCTTATAAAACATAAACCAAACGTTGCAGGTGGTCATTTCTGCATGCGCAGTGATAAACTGGGCACTCTGAAGCCCCCAAGAGCACTTTTTACTATGCCAACCTAACCAGAGTGACGGGAGAGGCACCATCCAGAAAACGTGCTCAGCTCGTCGAGAAAATGCGATTTAAGCAATAAAACAAAAAATGCTTATAAAACATAAACCAAACATTGCAGGTTGTCATTTCTGCATGCGCAGTGATAAACTCGGCACTCTGAAGCACCCAAGAGCGCTTTTAACTAGAAAACGTGCTCAGCTCGTCGAGAAAATGCGCTCTAAGCAATACAATTAAAAATGCTTATAAAACATAAACCAAACGTTGCAGGTGGTCATTTCTTCATGCGCAGTGATAAACTCGGCACTCTGAAGCACCCAAGAGCACTTTTTACTTTGCCAACCTAACCAGAGTGACGGGAGAGGCACCATCCAGAAAACGTGCTCAGCTCGTCGAGAAAATGCGATTTAAGCAATAAAACTAAAAATGCTTATAAAACATAAACCAAACGTTGCAGGTGGTCATTTCTTCATGCGCAGTGATAAACCCGGCACTCTCAAGCCCCCAAGAGCGCTTTTTACTATGCCAACCTAACCAGAGTGACGGGAGAGGCCACCATCCAGAAAACGTGCTCAGCTCGTCGAGAAAATGCGATTTAAGCAATAAAATTAAAAATGCTTATAAAACATAAACCAAACGTTGCAGGTGGTCATTTCATCATGCGCGGTGATAAACTCGGCACTCTGAAGCACCCAAGAGCGCTTTTTACTTTGCCAACCTAACCAGAGTGACGGGAGAGGCACCATCCAGAAAACGTGCTCAGCTCGTCGAGAAAATGCGATTTAAGCAATAAAACTAAAAATGCTTATAAAACATAAACCAAACGTTGCAGGTGGTCATTTCTGCATGCGCAGTGATAAACTGGGCACTCTGAAGCCCCCAAGAGCACTTTTTACTATGCCAACCTAACCAGAGTGACGGGAGAGGCACCATCCAGAAAACGTGCTCAGCTCGTCGAGAAAATGCGATTTAAGCAATAAAATTAAAAATGCTTATAAAACATAAACCAAACGTTGCAGGTGGTCATTTCTTCATGCGCAGTGATAAACTCGGCACTCTGAAGCACCCAAGAGCGCTTTTAACTAGAAAACGTGTTCAGCTCGTCGAGAAAATGCGCTCTAAGCAATACAATTAAAAATGCTCATAAAACATAAACCAAACGTTGCAGGTGGTCATTTCTTCATGTGCAGTGATAAACTCGCACTCTGAAGCACCCAAGAGCGCTTTTTACTTTGCCAACCTAACCAGAGTGACGGGAGAGGCACCATCCAGAAAACGTGCTCAGCTCATCGAGAAAATGCGATTTAAGCAATAAAACAAAAAATGCTTATAAAACATAAACCAAACGTTGCAGGTGGTCATTTCTGCATGCGCAGTGATAAACTCGGCACTCTGAAGCACCCAAGAGCGCTTTTTACTAGAAAACGTGCTCAGCTCGTCGAGAAAATGCGCTCTAAGCAATACAATTAAAAATGCTTATAAAACATAAACCAAACGTTGCAGGTGGTCATTTCTGCATGCGCAGTGATAAACTGGGCACTCTGAAGCCCCCAAGAGCACTTTTTACTATGCCAACCTAACCAGAGTGACGGGAGAGGCACCATCCAGAAAACGTGCTCAGCTCGTCGAGAAAATGCGATTTAAGCAATAAAACAAAAATGCTTATAAAACATAAACCAAACGTTGCAGGTGGTCATTTCTGCATGCGCAGTGATAAACTCGGCACTCTGAAGCACCCAAGAGCGCTTTTTACTTTGCCAACCTAACCAGAGTGACGGGAGAGGCACCATCCAGAAAACGTGCTCAGCTCGTCGAGAAAATGCGATTTAAGCAATAAAACTAAAAATGCTTATAAAACATAAACCAAACGTTGCAGGTGGTCATTTCTTCATGCGCAGTGATAAACTCGGCACTCTCAAGCCCCCAAGAGCGCTTTTTACTCTGCCAACCTAACCAGAGTGACGGGAGACCACCATCCAGAAAACGTGCTCAGCTCGTCGAGAAAATGCGATTTAAGCAATAAAATTAAAAATGCTTATAAAACATAAACCAAACGTTGCAGGTGGTCATTTCTGCATGCGCAGTGATAAACTGGGCACTCTGAAGCCCCCAAGAGCACTTTTTACTATGCCAACCTAACCAGAGTGACGGGAGAGGCACCATCCAGAAAACGTGCTCAGCTCGTCGAGAAAATGCGATTTAAGCAATAAAACAAAAAATGCTTATAAAACATAAACCAAACGTTGCAGGTGGTCATTTCTGCATGCGCAGTGATAAACTGGGCACTCTGAAGCCCCCAAGAGCACTTTTTACTATGCCAACCTAACCAGAGTGACGGGAGAGGCACCATCCAGAAAACGTGCTAAGCTCGTCGAGAAAATGCGATTTAAGCAATAAAACAAAAAATGCTTATAAAACATAAACCAAACGTTGCAGGTGGTCATTTCTGCATGCGCAGTGATAAACTCGGCACTCTGAAGCACCCAAGAGCGCTTTTTACTAGAAAACGTGCTCAGCTCGTCGAGAAAATGCGCTCTAAGCAATACAATTAAAAATGCTTATAAAACATAAACCAAACGTTGCAGGTGGTCATTTCTGCATGCGCAGTGATAAACTGGGCACTCTGAAGCCCCCAAGAGCACTTTTTACTATGCCAACCTAACCAGAGTGACGGGAGAGGCACCATCCAGAAAACGTGCTCAGCTCGTCAAGAAAATGCGATTTAAGCAATAAAACAAAAAATGCTTATAAGACATAAACCAAACGTTGCAGGTGGTCATTTCTGCATGCGCAGTGATAAACTCGGCACTCTGAAGCACCCAAGAGCGCTTTTTACTAGAAAACGTGCTCAGCTCGTCGAGAAAATGCGCTCTAAGCCAGTGGTCCCCAACCACCGGGCCGCGGACCGGTACCGGTCCGTGGGTCACTTGGTACCGGGCCGCGGAGCCGCACAGGAAAAAAAAAAAAATAAAATAATAATAATAATTTTTTTTTTTTGTTTGTTTTTTCATTGACGATCAATTCATTCAGGTTAAGACGCTCGTCCCGGTCACGTGACATGTTTCCCCAGTCGAGCCCGCAAAGCTAGAAAAAATGAGTAAGAATTTATTTTGAAAAATATAAAAAATTTGGCGAATCTCTCCCAATTACATCTGTCGGTGCATCTGAAAAATAAGGACTCTTGACACAGGGCGCTCGTCTCGGTCACGTGACATGTCACCACAGTCAAGCCCGCGAGGCAAGCAAAAATGAGCAAGAAACAGAGAAGTTTGGAAAGCTTCTTCGGAAAGGGAAAAACGTCCAATGAGGACACTGAAGAAGAAGAGGCTACGACTTCTAAGAAAAGGAAAGCTGCATTTAAAAGAACATTTCTGGAGTCCTACTTAAAATATGGATTTATCGCCACAGGTGACTCTGACGCGCCAAGTGCACTCCGCATATGTGGCGAAAGGCTAGCTAACGAGGCAATGAAGCCTTCAAACCTGCTTCGGCACATGGAGACCAAGCATCCTGCATTTAAAGACAAACCTTAACCACTTCGGGTGTCATTGTCTCCGATTACGCCTAGATGGGAACGGCTCATTTCTGAGAAAAGAGCTCGGTGCTCCCACTAATTCAACGTTTTATTTTTATGTGGTTTATATTTGTTTTTATGCCAGTCGTATCATTTTATTTCATCCTATTTATATATATAAATATTTAAATAATAAATATATAAATATATTTATTTATATAAAGGCCGGTCCGCGAAAATATTTCTGACACGTAACCGGTCCGTGGTGCAAAAAAGGTTGGGGACCACTGCCTTAATACACACAGTGAGTCTAAGGGCGGACATAAACAATAATACTTAACAGGTACCATTCTGGATCCATTTGCCAGTCAATGGGGGGAGGGTCGACGTCACGATCGAAATTAAATTCAAGTAATAGCAAGCGCCGTGGCCGTTTGTGTGTCTGCGCCCTCTTGTTGAAAGGCTTATCCGTCTATCCGTGGATTTTGGTTCTCTGCTGCTGTTGTTGTTGTTGTTGTTGTTTTTGTTGAATAACGATCGTCCGCAAAACGACACTGGGTCCCCATTGTGACCTGCAGTGAAAATGAAAGAAATGTCACGTTTGTTTTCAAAATTTGCATTATTTATTCAACTGTTATTTCTTTTTTTTATGGACATTTATTGAGCGCGCAGCCATGCCACTCGAGACTTTCCAAGACATTTCATGTGGGGAATTTTGTCCCTAAGTGGATACTTTTTAGTTATTATCAATTTGACCAATAGTGAACAACTATGTGTCTGTGCTCTTGTAAAACAAACGTATCGTTGTGGAAGAAGCCTTGAACGTTCTGACGACTCCCCCGCAGCAAAGCCAAAGGAGTGTGATGAGTCCAAAGTCATTTTTCAATTTGTTCGCCATTGCGGTGTGGTGCTGTCACGTGTCTGCCCGTCGGAAGGAACGACTCGGCCCCGCCCCCTGGTTTCAGGCAACCTTGGACTCGCAACATAAGGAACAAGCAGCGGTGCCGTTTGTTTGTCTGCTCCCTCTTGTTGAAAACCGAGCCCCCTTGTTGCTTAATACTGATCAATTGCTTCCCATTGTGACCTGCAGTAAAAATGAAAGAAAATGTCACGTTGGTTTTCAAAATTTGCATTCTTTATTAAGTACATTGTCAATAGAATTGCCACTCGGTTCCATTTCACTCAATTGCAGGTTTCTCTGCACGGGTGGCAAATAAGTCACCCCCTTCTCCTCAAATCGAGTCACTTTGCTACAAAGTAGGATGAGCTGGCCAGTCTACACCGAGTGTTTACAAGCAATGCCGAAAGGAAAAGGCACGTTCACAGAGGAGTTGAATCAAAGATTCAATAAAAAATATGATACTTTTAATGATCCTATTTATATTATAGATATTATGAATAAAAAGTATTCTACATATGTTTTGTGCTTTTGCATTCGAGGCCTGCGAGGCTCAATTGGAGACGCTTTCCCTTCATTTCTCCCAGATTCATTTGCTCATCGTCTCCTCGTTCATTTTCATTCAAAAGCACGTCCGCTAAATGTATTTTCTCATGTTCTCTGAAAATCAACACGAATTCTGAGAGGCGTGAATGGAAAAGCTTCTGTAGTCTTGTGTATACTTGAACATAAATTGAGTGACACCTCATTGAATTCCAACTTTCATACTTGGATTTAATTATTTGTATTTACTGTTAAACGAGTTGACTGCTTTTCGCTGTTGTTCCCTTCCAGAACATTTACAAAGTCACAAAAACAAAAGGAATCAAAGGCTTTTTTTTTTTTTTTTTTTTTTTTTCCTTTTGGTTATGCACACACGCGCGCGCCACTCCCCACGTCGCTTGAGAGTGCTTTGAGATGACTACCTTCGAATGTGACGTTTTTGATGTGTGGGCGTGGCCTGCCTTTGGCTCGGAGCAGGGTGGACCAAACGTTCATTTTTCCTCTGTACTTGAACCACTGGCTACTCGCAGTGAGGCGACTTATCATTTATTTTCTTCCGACAAGAATCGTTGCGACCCTCAGTGAGAGGGGGGATTTTCCTCCAACATGTGGGAAGAATTAAACCGTGTTCTTCTCCTGATTGGCATATATTGGGCATGTGCTTCAGGTAAGCAATTTGTATCTTTAGTCCATCGAAACAACAGTAAAGAGCTGGAATGTACTGTACTGTGAGTTAGCACGACTGCATCTGCTTCTATTCTAACATTACGGTGCCTGAGAGAAAAAAAATAATCATTGCAATGTCACACATTTGGACGACAAACACTTTGAGGAACTTTGAAGAATCCTCATTATTCGGACACTTTGATGTAGTTGCTGTGTACGTCAATTGTCCCGGACCGGACCTTTCTTGTTATCGAGGCTTGCCTTTATCATCATCATTTTCATCATTCATGTGGGAAGCTGTTGTGTCCGAACATCCGAGCAACGTGACTTTGAAATGACGAGCTAAAACCGTTGAGTCAAGTGTCTTTGCGTTTTCTTACGGCGGCAAACGAGCCCCGCTTGTGAATTTTAAGTGCGCACTGGCTGTCAGGATGACGTATTGAAGTTGAGCATATAACTTCAAAATATCCAATCTAAAATTGGCCCTTTTATTTTGGAAGCCGAATGTGTTTTTACTGGGCTTTTCCTTCCATCTCTTTTTTCCGTGTATACTTTTGTTTTTCTTTCGCTCTGTTATTTTTTATTTTTTCTATTTTTTTATTCCTAAAACATGGGCACGCTTGGAATTCAGGAGCGGCTGATTGGACTTAGATGAGTTGCACCGTTAGGGTTTAAGACACAGAATGACAATAAGACACAAGAAGAAGAATAAATGATATATAATAATAATAATAATGATAATAGTGATCATAGTGATAATACTAGTTTAATAATAATAAAAGTAATACATTTATTATTATTAATAATGATAATGATAATAATAAATAAGAATAATCATTTCTTACACCCCTTTATACAATATATTATGCACAAGTGTATATAGACAAGATATTTCTTGGCGCCCCTATGATACGAATATTTTCATGATTTATATGAGCTAATTATAATGAATAATAATCAATCATTATTAGTCATTATTATTAATAGTTTCTTACAGTCCTTGATAGAGTATTAGCAATAATTTCTTACAGCCCCTTTATACAATAGATATTTCTTAGCACCTCTGTTATAAAAAAAATCATGGTTATTATGATCTAAATATAGATTATAATCATTATGTTATATTAATTGTAATTATATTATTAATAATACACCTTCGTGTCTGGTCTGTTATCATCACACACCAAAAAGTTGCAACACAGTTGTGCAGTTCATAATATCGCTGTGCATCATCAAAATGTGTCGGCATAATGTTTTCAAAGATTGCAAAATTGAGTAGGAGACTCTCAATGCGTGTTCATTTCTGCTAGTGAATCGCAGGGCGCATCTGAATAATTGCATTTGCCCCTCAGAGTCCATGCTTATTAGGATTGATTGATTGATTGATTGATTGATTGATTGATTGATTGATTGATTGATTGATTGAGCCCGCAGTTTAAAAGCCCTTCTCCATGAAACAGTCAGGCCTGGCTTGTTTGGCTTTGTACTTTGATATAAGGAAGGGCGGGCGGGCGGTTGGTCTTCTTGAGCTAAGAAGGGGGGAGCGGTCCAACTGTTGCAACGTGTTCCATTCGATTGAGTTGCGTTGTGCTTTAGCACCCTCCAGTGGTGAAATGTGCGATGACCTGATTTGAGTTTAGCTCATTGGTCATCGATATGCCACACGTGCGTAACTGGTGGGTGGGGTATTTGCTGAGGTTGAAGATGATGATGATGATGGCATCTTTTAAGTGGAACAACTTGCACCATTGGTGGCTGACGACATACTTTTTGCCCCACTGTACATCTGAAGCTGAGTATCATCACTTTGGGGCCATTGTGTGCAATCCTTGGCAGGCGTAAGTGATGCTTTTATGCAAACAATCAGCAGCTCCACGTTGCTGCATGGCGCTGGCTGAACCCAAAAATGGAGGACAGGCATGTTTTTGGAAGGGGCCAAAGCGACAATGGGCGTTGGCCCCCCCCATCCCCCCTGACAGAATCCTCGTGCATTTGGTTGAGATGCCCCCAATGAAGAGCACAGAATAAAAACATGCAAGTGTTCCATCAGTGTGCTCTGATCTATCCGCCTGATCCCCAAATTGTGCCTTCAGCCAACAAGTGTCTTTCCGGGTGGCTCGAGCACGACTCCAGCTGCTACAAGAAGGTGGTGACGCCCAACGGTTGGTTGGGGGCCCGGCACCACTGCGTCTGGCAGGGCGGCGACCTGCTCTCCATCACCACCTCGGCCGAGGAGGACTTTGTGAAGCGCACCATGGGCAACACCCGCTTCTGGCTGGGACTCTCCAACCAGGTGAGACGGAAGCAGTCGTGGACTCTGCAGCGACAACTGGAACTGTTTTCTTCTTTCCCCCCCAGAAATGCGACGACGTCTGGTGTGGCTTTGAAGGCGGGAGCCAGAAGCTGATCTGGTCCGATGGTGAGACAACGACATACACCAACTGGACCTCAGACCAATTTAAAAGGTAAGAAGTCACATCTTCGCATGCTGTTGTCAGGCGGACACGCGTAAAGGTTCTGGAACCAATTTTGAGAACGAGCACTCAAGGAAAAATAGGAAAATGTTCCTTTTTATAATCTACCGACAGCGCCGACGTCGCGTCCTGCGCCTACGTCAACCAAGGAGTTAAGTTGTCGCCTGGGAAGTGGAGGTCTGGCTCCTGCGCTTCCTCGTTGGCCTACATGTGCAAACGGCCGCAGAGTAAGTCTGCACGTCCGTGGTCACGTTGCTGATGAAAGGTGAGATGCGCAAACGGGTCTTTTTTTGCAGGCTGCCCGGAGGGACGGACGTGTACCTTCAATAGTGTTACTGCTGTAATGAAGAGTGAGTTGCAGCACGCTTATTTGCGCTTTAACCATCTCGTCATGGTTTCCTCCTCAATGTTTTTCCTTGTGGCCTCAGCTTCCGACTGCGACGATGGCAACTTCCTTTATGGCGATGATTGCTATCTTTTTGACACGACGCATAGAAGTTGGGAGGAAGGCGAGAAGTTTTGTCTCGCCCGGCGAGGCCACCTGGCTAGCATACACTCTGAGCAAGATGCCCGATTCATTACTGGTGAGCACCGCCACAGTCGTCATTTGGCTGAAGCTCTTCTTGCCCTGAAGCTCTTGTTCTCCTTCCTTTCATCAAGATCACTCATATTACTATTCTACTTGGATGGGAGAAAAGAAGAAGGGCAACAACTACGGGTGGACTGACGGAACAGCTTCTGTAAGTGGATTGCTGAAGGCCTTTGGAAAAGTCATGTTGCAGGCATCCGTCTTGTCTCGAGGCATCGGGCAGCCGCTTACAAAGTATTGGCGATCTGATTTTAGAGAGGAGGCGGTTAAGATGATATATCATGGACGGTCTTTAGGTCTTCAGGGTTAGTTGCTTTGTGCACATTTTCCCCAGACATTTGGGTTGCCAGGGCGGGCACCATGTTTTATTGCAATGTTCATACTACTTTGACTGACAGGGTTAGTTGCTCTGTGCATGTTTTTCCCAGACATGTATTTGGGTTGCCAGGGCGGGCACAATGTTTTATGGCAATGTTCATACTACTTTGACTGACAGGGTTAGTTGCTCTGTGCATGTTTTTCCCAGACATGTATTTGGGTTGCCAGGGCGGGCACAATGTTTTATTGCAATGTTCATACTACTATGACTGACAAAGTGAAACCAACAACCAAAGTGAAACTTTAATGAGAGAAGGTACGAAAACGGTGCAAGTGAGGAAATGCGGCGGGAAGATGACTACATCGAATGCAACACGCTAAAGTTCTGTCCAAAATCTCGTCCGCAGGACTACGGAAAAGTTGTCTACAGCTCCAGTGGTGACTGTTCTAATTTGCATACCAGCGAAAGGCTGTACAGAAACTGTAATTGCCGCTGGACATACCCACCGGTCTGCAAAACAGGTGCAAACGTCCCTCCCGAGCGCCCCTTTTGGATGCGTGAAGCATTTGCTCATATTCGCTCCGCTTTTTCTGCAGCCAAGCGCGGAGGGCCTCCACAGCTGCCACCATTAGTCGGCCAGCCGGGTAGGTGTCCCGCACTGCCGCCGTCTTGCGCTGTCTTACGCCGTCTGGCTCGCAGACTGGACTCAGAAATGCGGCTGGTGGCTGGACAACTCCGAGAGCGACTTCTGCTACCTGATGATCCGCCAGCCCACTAAGACCTGGCAGGAGGCGCAAGACGACTGCCAACGCCTCCAAGGGAACCTGCTCAGCATCACCGACGACCATGAGCAGACCTTCGTACGCGGTAGGCGGCCATGAATTGAAATATTGGCCATGAACAAGTTGTTGTTGTTATATGTTCATTTCGAACCTATTTAAAACATGAAAATAGGAAAATAAAACACCACTTTAAAGTGCCATATCTAAGTCACTGAAACAAACAACCCAAAACCGCCAACAACAAAGAATGCTCGAGTGTAGTCAGTCTGTGTGTAGTCAGTTTTGTCTTTTTTTTCCCCTCATACATGTTAAGGAACCAGTTTTTCGACACTTTTTTTGGAACACTTGTGTTTGCCCTATTTTCATGCTCATTTTCCAGACCATTCCATAATTTCACCCCACAAACGACGGTCATACCCTTACTTTTTATCGTTGTTAAGACTTTTCCACTCTGAAAATTCTCTTCCTTTCTCAGATGATAGCCACCATGCTTGCCTTTCCAGAAACAAATTTATACCTTTTATACCTTGCTGTGTACATATAATTTGAGCCGTCTTGTGTTTGATCACATCCCTGAGTGACAAAAGTTTGTCGGGTATTATAAAAAGTGCGTTTGTATGCTCCTTGTTATTTTTCCTATTGCTTGCCTTATTCGGTGTTACCCCGTATTTCCACGCAGTAGTTCAGATATGGCAGTATCTGGAGTCCGGACTGCTTCTTGCTTTCCTCAGAATTGCAATAACCTTTGACATTTTTGTTTTTACATGATTGATTAATGTGTGATTTCCAGCAGCTTTTTATTGTCAACAGTCACGCCCAGGAATTTTCTTTCAGAAACCCTTTCTTTCATACCATTGTCAATTTTCACTTCGATTTATACCTGACAAATAATTTTGTTGTTGGCAGTTTGGTTTTACATTAAACCACGTATTCATTTCTGTGGTGATTGTTGGTTTCCATAAGCTGCTGTAAATTGTCCCCAGCGCAGTAGATGTTTGTATCATCATCATTTCATGATGTTGGATACACAAGTCGTTGAAGAGGACCAAGGGCAGAGGTTGTTCACCTGTTATGGGATACATGATCTCCAGACTTTTTACAAATTGCTGCCTGTTGCTTAAGTAGCTCCTCAGCCAGTCCATGATGCCATGATTTACTGGGTCAAATGCTTTTGGTTGATGATCTATTAAGATCCATTAGTGTCCTTCCGGAATCCATATTGACTGTCAGCTAAAAGCTTTTTTTTTTTTTCTTCAATCTCGTTTTCTCGTTTTTCTGTGAACAGTTTTTTTTAATATATAGATCAGTTTTATCACACACACACACACACACACACATATATATATGCAATATCCGCATTTTTTTGGTCAGATGCTGGTTGAGGTCTGATCCCTCAGCCGTCTACCCTGTTTCAGTAGCTCCAATTTGTGTTTGCAAACCGCACTGTTATTGCTGCTTTGGTTTTAATATTTCTCGATGGTCCCCCTGTCTAACTCAATTCCTTTTGAGCTGAGAAAGTCGATCACCCGGAGCTCAACGGATGACGCGTCCTCCTCACTCGGCTCCTCTTGATGATGTCGTTCATTCTGGTACAGGTTACATCAAGGCTCTGATGAAAGCATCCTCTCTGTGGTTGGGCGCCAATGTCGCCATCAGTGATGAAGGCAGCACGTGGGCTGACGGAGCCTCGTTCACTTACGTCCACTCGACTTCAGGTCTGTCGGAGACGGTTGTCTGCTGCAATTTGGAGGAACGGAGGAGCACTGAGATCTTCTCTCCCGCCCCCCAGGTACCCCCGATGGAAATTGTCTTTCCTTCCTCACTGGCAACGGCAACTGGCACTACGACTCGTGCAACAAGAAGAGAGGTTACGTCTGCAAGAAAAGAGGAAATGGTAAGTGAGAGGCAGCGCCCCACCGACTGTCATCGCCCCTTGACGTCTGTGCCTTGATGTCTCTTTTTCTTTCCTCTTGCAGTAAAGGCTACGCCGGCTCCTGAGTGTAAGTCGCCTTCGACTGCGTTGAAAACAATGACCCTGGAGTCACACCATGCCAACCAACAAATTCTGTCCTTTTTCGTTTTTATGAAGTACTCAGCCATGTGTTGAATGTTTTTTGCATCGTTTTACCTTGTACAACGGCACTTTGGTTGTTTCTGAAGCGCCAAGGTGAATGTTCCGGAATCCTTTCAAAATGTAAACGTCTCTGATGCCATTGGGCTAAGCTAACCAAGTCGAGTCCCGGATCTTCCAATTTGCCCGAGAAAATGTAGATTTGGCCAGCCGTGACCCGCAAATTGCCCTTTGCTCAAAATGGTGGACTGAAGGGCAAAAACAGGAGTGTGCTCTGATCTGTTCCCCAAATTGTGCCCTCAGCCAACAAGTGTGCTCCCGGGTGGCTCGAGCACGACTCCAGCTGCTACAAGAAGGAGGTGGTGACGCCCAACGGTTGGCTGGGGGCCTGGCACCACTGCGTCCGGATGGGCGGCGACCTGCTCTCCATCACCTCCTCGGCCGAGGAGGACTTTGTGAAGGGCACCATGGGCGAGGACACCCCCTTCTGGCTGGGACTCTCCAACCAGGTGAGACAGAAGCGCAAGCGGCCGTCGACTGCTGCGACAAGTGGGACTGTTGTTCTTTTTCCCCCCAGAAATGCGACAAGTTCTGGTGTCGCTTTGAAGACGGGAGCCAGAATCTGACCTGGTCCGATGGCGAGACAATGAATCACACCAACTGGGCCTCAAATCAACTCGAAAGGTAAGACGTAACTGCTGTTGTCAGGTGGAGGAGCCAATTTTGAAAAGGGCCATTTGGGGAAAGTGAAAAAAAAGAAAAGAAAAATGGGAAAATAATTGCTTGTGTCTTTTCTCCCGACAGCGCCGACGTTGCATCCTGCGCCTACGTCAACCAAGGGGGAAGGGGTGAGCCCGGCAAGTGGCGGTCTGGCTCCTGTCTTTCCTCGTTGGCCTACATGTGCAAACGGCCGCTGAGTAAGCCTGCACGTTTGTAATCAGGTTGACTTTGAAAAGAGAAAAGCTCCAACAGGTCTTTTTTTTTGTGCAGACTGCTCGAAGTGTAAGCCCAAGAGTGGTCCCGCTGTAGTGACGAGTGAGTTGCAGCACACTTATTTGCACTTGAACATCTTGTCATGGTCATGTTTTTCTTTGTGGACCCAGCCTCCGACTGCCACGAAAACACCTTCCACTATGGCCACTATTGTTATCATTACGAGAAGACGGTTAAAACCTTTGACGATGCCGAGAAGTTCTGTCTTGCCTGGGGAGGCCGCCTGGCTAGCGTCCACTCCAAGAAAGAGGCCCAATTTGTGTATGGTGAGCACCAAGAGGAACCGCCGCAGTCGTCATTTGACTGAAGCTCTTCTTGCCCTGAAGCTCGTGTTCTCCTTCCTTTCCTCAAGATCACTCGCAAACCTTACAATCTGCTTTCGTGGGACTCAAGAAGGAGGACGACGACTACGAGTGGAGTGACGGAACAACTTACGTAAGTGAAATGCCTTTGAAAAAGTCATTTTTCAAAATCTGAGCTGGCAAAGTCCAAATTTGAGTAGGATAAAAATAAAAGTGGACATAGGAGAAATGTTGCTCGAGGCTTCAAATTTTGGATTGTTTTGGAGGGGAAATGGGCAAAACTTGGGCGCGATTGCCGAGGAAGGGCGTTGGGAAGCCGAGCAGACAGAGTCCAACATGCTCATGTCGTCCGCAGGACTACAAGTGTAAAAATGACACCAAGGGGGACTGCGCGTTCCCAAATTCTGTTGGGGAGTTGAGTGCCAGCTCCTGCACAACGGAGCGGCCATTTGTCTGCAAAACAGGTGCAAACGCCCCTCCCGAGCGCTCCTTCTGCACACATCAAGCATTTGCTCATATTTGTAAACACCATTCCCCCCTCTTCCCCTACAGCCAAGCACGGAGGGGTTCCACAGCTGCCCTCATTAGTCGGCCAACCGGGTAGGTGTCCCGCACTGCCGCCGTCTTACGCTGTCTTGCGCCATCTTACGCCGTCTGGCTCGCAGAATGGACTGTTACATGCGGCTGGTGGCTGGACGACCCAATCAACGACTTCTGCTACCTGATGATCCGCCAGCCCACCAAGACTTGGAAGGAGGCGCAAGCCAACTGCCAACGCCTCCACGGGAACCTGCTCAGCATCACCGACCGCGATGAGCAGGTCTTTGTGCATGGTAGGCGGCCATTTGTTGGTGTCACGAATGAATGGATGGACGGATGGATGGACGGATGGATGAATGGATTGATGGATGAATGGATGAATGAATCGAACAAACGAATGAATGGTGTCGTTCCAAAATGCGCCTCATGGGCTCAATGAGCGGGTCAGTAAAGCGCATCTCTGGAAGATCCACCTAAGAGCACCCCAATCCACTGACTCTTTCAAAACCGGACTTAAAACTCACCTCTTTACTCTAGCATTTCCGTAATTCCTGTTCCCATATCCTGGTTGTCGTCCAGTTGTTTTATACTTGTCCTTGCTTTGTTTTCTTGTTTTTACTTGCCATGTAGCACTTTGAGATTCCTCCGAATGTAAAGTGCGTTATAAATATAATGTATTATTATTATTATTAGATCCTGTTCCACCTTTGCCTTGGGTCCACAGGTTACGTCAGGTCTCTGCCCTCTCTGTGGTTGGGCGCCGATGTCTCCACCACGGAAGATGACGCCCAATGGACTGACGGATCCCCGTTCACTTACAGCCACTCGAGTGCAGGTCGGTCTGAAAGCATGTCTGATGCTTGTCGGCTGCACTTTGGAGGAACGGCGCAGCGCTGAGATCTTGTCTCCCTCCCTCTAGGTGACCCCGAAGAGGGGAAGTGTCTTTCCTTATTCACTGACAGCGGCGCCTGGAAGCACGACACGTGCGACAAGAAGAGAAGCTACGTCTGCAAGAAGATGAAAAAAGGTGAGTAAGTTGTGATGCTCCGCTGGCCGTCATCGTGCATTGACGTCCGTCTGTGCCCTGACGTCCGTCTTTGCCCTGACGTTTGTCTTTGCCCCGACGTCCGTCTTTGCCCTGACGTCTGTCTTTGCCTTTCCTCTTGCAGGAGTGGCAGAACCTTTGCTGTCTTCTGACGGTAAGTAGCCTGACAAAATTAGTCACAAATTCTGTGCAATTGTTCTTATTTTATTAAGTACGCAAATGTACTTGAATGTTTTTCGCGTTGACTCGCATGTGGCAATGTTTGTTTCACAACCGTGCTTTATAAAGGTGATTTTTTTTTTTAGGGATCATTTAGAATTGTAAACGTCTCTGATGCCATTGGGCTAACCCAGTGCTTCTCAATTATTTTCTGTGATGCCCCCCCCTAGGGAGAAGAAAATATTTCGCGCACCCCCCCCTTCCATGTTATTAACATTAAAAAAAAACAAAAAATAAATAAAAAAAGATCAACTTACAATAAAGAATAACTTTATTATTAACATTGTTTTTAGTCTGTAACAGATCAAAGTGCATCACTGCCTGAAATTAAAAAATAAATTATAAGTATTCAAACTATAAACATTCTTGACCAACTGCCATTTTATGATGAAAAAAAATACATCCATCTATCCATCCATTTTCTTTACCGCTTAGTCCCCACGGGGGTCGCGGGCGTGCTGGAGCCTATCCCAGCCGTCGTCGGGCAGTAGGCGGGGGACATCCTGAACCGGTTGCCAGCCAATCACAGGTCACACAGAAACAAACACCCATACGCACTCGCACTCACACCTAGGGACGATTTGGAGTGCTCAATCGGCCTACCAAGCATGTTTTTGGGATGTGGGAGGAAACCGGAGTGCCAGGAGAACCCCCACGCGGGCCCCGTGGGAGAACATGCAAACTCCACACAGGGAGGGCCGGAGGTGGAATCGAACCCGCACCCTCCTAGCTGTGAGGCGGACGTGCTACCCAGTGCGCCACCGAGCTGCAATACAAATAAATACAAAAAAAATAAAATAAAATAATAATAAACATACATAATATTAACAGCAATAAATAAGATTCAATTCAAAGTAATCAGCAACATTAACTCAGGAGCACAATATATAAAAGAATGTAACCTACAAAACAAAAATGAATAAAACAATTTGTGCTGTTCTTTAATCAAAATGAGGCAGCATTCCACGGCTGCAGGTAGTATCAGCTCTTCTGCAATGGTGTTTTTTTTTTTTGGTTTTTGTTTTGCACTGAGCAATATGGTACGCTGCTTTAAACGATGCTTACAGTGCTTGCTGATTGACTAAAGTAGCATTCACAAAGTGGGATGATTGTTGGCAACCCTGCTCAACATTTTTCCACGGTGTCCCACTGCACTTTTTTTCGCCTTCTCTGTGCTACCGCCACCTACTGCAGTGGATGTCTAATTACCCTTTCATCCAGTACAGCCAAAAGAAAAGCATGTTCCCTGGTGTCACACGCGCCCCCCTTGGTATCGCGCCGCACTGGGCTAACCTATCAAGTCGAGTCCCGGATCTTCCAATTTGCCCGAGAAAATGTAGATTTGGCCAACCGTGACCCGCAAATTAGCCTTTGCTCAAAATGGTGGACTGAAGGGCAAAAACAGGTGTGTGCTCTGATCTGTTCCCCAAATTTTGCCCTCAGCCAACAAGTGTGCTCCCGGGTGGCTCGAGCTCGACTCCAGCTGCTACAAGAAGGTGGTGAAGCCCAACGGTTGGCTGGGGGCCTGGCACCACTGCGTCTGGGAGGGCGGCGACCTGCTCTCCATCACCACCTCGGCCGAGGAGTACTTTGTGAAGGACACCATGGGCGAGGGCACCCGCTTCTGGCTGGGACTCTCCAACCAGGTGAGACGGAAGCGCAAGCAGTCGTGGACTCTGCAGCAACAACTGGAACCGTTTTCTTCCCCCCCCCCCCCAGAAATGCGACGACGTCTGGTGTCGCTTTGAAGGTGGGAGCCAGAAGCTGACCTGGTCCGATGGCGAGACAATGAACCACACCAACTGGGCCTCAAATCAACTCGAAAGGTAAGCCGTAACAACTTTGCATGCTGTTGTCAGGCGGAGACGCGTAAAGGTTCTGGAACCAATTTTGAGAAGGACCACTCAAGGAAAATGCCTTTTTTTTTTTATCTACCGACAGCGCCAACGTTTCGTCCTGCGCCTACGTCAACCAAGGGGGAAGGGGTGAGCCCGGCAACTGGAGGTCTGGCTCCTGTGATTCCTCGTTGGCCTACATGTGCAAACGGCCGCTGAGTAAGCCTCCACGTCTGCGGTCACTTTGCCGTTGAAAGGCGCAAACGGTCTTTTTTTTTTTTGCAGGCTGCCCGAAGGGACGGACGTGTTCCCCCAAAGGTGGTCTTGCTGTAGTGGAGAGTGAGTTGCAGCACGCTTATTTGCACTTTAACCATGTGGTCATGGTTTCCTCCTCAATGTTCTCCATTGTGGCCTCAGCTTCCACCTGCGACACGGGCAACCTACTGTATGGCGATCATTGCTACTTTTACTCAAAGCTGTACAAAGATTGGGAGGATGCCGAGAAGTTCTGTGTTGCCCAGAAAGGCCACCTGGCTAGCGTCCACTCATGGCAAGAGGCTCAATTCGTGTTTGGTGAGCGCTAAGACGAACCGCCGCAGTCGTCGCTCCCACAAAGCTGCCGTCATTTAGCCGAAGCTCTTCTTGCCCTGAAGCTCTTGTTGTCCTTCCTTTCCTCAAGATCACTCGCAAAGCGTTTGGTTTTCTTGGCTGGGACTGAAGAAGAAAAGCAACGACTATGAGTATAGTGACGGAACAGCTTTTGTAAGTAAATTGTTGACGGACTTTGGAAAAGTCATTCTGCACGAGCTAGGTTGGGAAAGTTGAAATTTGAGCACAACAATTGCGCGGAGGAAGGGCGTTGGGAAGCCGAGAGTCCAACACCCTCATGTCGTCCGCAGGACTACAAGGTCTGGCAAGATGACACCACGAGGGACTGCGCATTCCCAAATTCTGTTGGGAAGATCGGCGGCAGCCCCTGCACAACGAAGCGGCCATTTGTCTGCAAAACAGGTGCAAAAATGTCCCTCCTGAGCGCTCCTTCATGCACTTGCTCATTCGCCCTCCTTTACCATGCAGCCAAGCGTGGAGGGCCTCGACAGCTGCCACCATTAGTCAGCCAACAGGGTAGGTGTCTCGCACTGCCGCCGTCTTCTACGCGGTCTTATGCTGTTTTGCCTTCCTGCGCCGTCTATCTCGCAGGCTGGACTGACAAATGCGGCTGGTGGCTGGACGACCCCTCGGACGACTTCTGCTACCTGATGATCCGCCAGCCCACCAAGACCTGGCAGGAGGCGCAAGCCGACTGCAAAGGCCGCCAAGGGAACCTGCTCAGCATCGCCGACTCGGACGAGCAGGGCTTCGTACGCGGTAGGAGGCCATGAATTAAAATATATTGGCCATAAACAAGTGGATCAATTCTTATTCTCCAACATGAAGCAAACGAGAAATAGAAGCTAAAGTAAATTGAAAAAGGCGTCATGTCTTCGTACGCGGTCTTCATACGGCCATGAATTTGCTAAGTCTTTGAGAAAAAACTTTTTTTCCTGCTACGCCTTCCTTTCCAACTCAAAACCTGATAAACCCGAGCGAGATATGGCCAGCGTTGCTCGGTTGTTGTTGTTTTTTTTGTTGTTTCACTCTCTGTTGCAGTCTTGTTAGCGCTTTGTCACGGCTGTGCCGCACCCATCAGGTTGTAGTGCAGAGTCAAGTGTGAGTCGTTTTGGAATAATCTTGCATGTTCTCCTTGGGATCCAAAGGTATCGCCAAGCTTCTGGCGATGAATGATGACGCCTCCCTGTGGTTGGGCGCCGACGCCTCCATCAAGCGTGACGGCGACAAGTGGACTGACGGATCCCCCTTCTCTTACCTCCGCTCGAGTGCAGGTCGGGCTGAGGCGGTTGTCAGCTGCACTTTGGAGGAACGGATGAGCGCTCAGATCTTGTTTGCCTCCCTCCCTCCAGGTGTCCCTGAAGGGGGGAAATGTCTTTTCATGCTCACTGGCAGCGGCGACTGGAAGCGCGACACGTGCGACAAGAAGAGAGGCTACGTCTGCAAGAAAAGAGGTAAGTGAGATGTGACGCCCCGCGGTGGACCGTCATCACGTGTCGACATCCACTTTCTGGTTCCCGCTTCTAGGAAAGACACATCAGCTGCCGCCACATGACGGTAAGTCGCCTTCAACGTCTGTGTAAAAAAAGACGGAGAGAAGTCAACGGTTGTGCTCTCACAGGCTACAAGAAGAAGCTTGTCTGCCAAGACGATTGGAAATCCCTCGAATGTCCCGATGAAAGAGTCATCCGCATACGGTCGGCTTTCCATGGACGGGAGCGTGGCGACGTCTGTCCGAGTGGCGGCGGATCACGCGGTAAGAATCCTCCAGTGGCATCGTTGTTTTTGGCTCGCTGTCCTGGAGCCGTTTCTGTCACGAGGTTTTCACACGCCGTCAGCGTTGGCGGTAACTCGTTTGTAACATATAACTCAATATAAAAATGCATGGACGTGTGAGCGATGGCAATAGAAAATGTTTATTTGACCTTTTCTTGAATAAAAATAGAAAACGATGAAAAAGAGCTAGGCCGGGCGCTTTTTGGATTCCTCTTTTTCTAATAGTCATTAACCATTAAAATCCCCTACGTCCTGTGACAAGTTGAAGTCAGTATGTAAGTGTGCGAATAAAATGCGCGTGAAATGGTGGTGTGTTGTCACTTGCAGATGACTGCAGGGTGGAAGGGGCTCTCCGTCACTTCAGAGGATTGTGTGACAACTATCAGATTTGCCCCATTTACCCCATTTCCCTTACGGTTACGGGCTCCTGCCCTGGTGTCTCCAAATACCTCCGCGTCGTCTACAGCTGTGAGAAGAAAGGTGGGCTTCACATCCTGACACTTGCCGATGATGTGCAAGGAAAGAATCCAACGGATCCCCAGATAGAGCGTCGGCTAGGAACGGGTGACCAGACATGAGAATGAATGAGCGAGCGTGCCTTCCACATTGTCTTTTTTTGTCTTTCCTCAGTGTGTCTTGATAGTCTGGGCATCGCTGACGGGAGAATCCCAGACTCCTCTTTTTCCGCCTCTTCCTCTGCGATCAATGCCAAACCTCACAAAGCGCGTCGGGGGGGCAGCGGTTGCTGGAGACCCTCCGAAATGTGTACGTAAAAACAAAAGTTGTGGTTTGGTATCCTGAGCAATGGAATTCCTTCCGCCCTCAGTCGGCAGCTGGATCCAGGTGAACCTCGGTCAGAACTTCAAGGTGACAGGCATTGAGACCCAGAGCTGTACATACCGATTGCAAAGTTCCAGCGTATTTGCGATGCAGTTCAGTATTGACGGAATGACTTGGTATGACCACCCAAAGCAGGTGAGTGGCCGCTGACTCTCGACTTTGTCGTCCAGGCTGCTGTCGTTCCTTGCAAACGCGTGTGTTTTGTTTCCAGCCTTCTGTGGGGACGTATATTCTAACCAGGCCCGTGTTCGCCCAGTACGTCCGCCTCCTGCCAAAGTTTTTGGGCCTACGCTTTGACGTCTTAGGGTGCACGTCTGACGACACCCCTCGCAGTGAGTACGACGTTTGGAGTGCAGTGAGAAACTAGCAAGAAACGGGCTTTGATTTTCCCTTCTGACCCACAGACATCTTATGCAGCAGCACAGCCGCCAACCTCGGCCTCAACGGTTCAATGACGTGAGTCGGACTTGATAAGACGTTTCTTGCCGAAAAGCCTCCTCCTTACTAGACAAACTACTTCCGCAGGGTGCGGTGCCCACTGGGCTGCGCCCAAGCCGGCTACAAGGTCTACGGAACACGGCTCTACGACCAAGTATGTTAATTACCGCACGACCTGCAAGCGGAGTTCTTGTTCTATGTCTGAGACGTTCTCTGAGTGCAGGACTCAAACATCTGCGCGGCCGCTATTCACTCGGGCATCATTGAGATTGGAGGAGATGTGACTTTGCTGAAGACACTGCCACAGAAAGCCTACAACGGCTCCACCTGTAACGGAATCACCTCAAAAGTGTGCGTGCTCCGCTTTCACTGGCGAGTCCACTTAAAGATGCCCGGCTCATTCTCACTTTACTGTCTGCAGATATGTTAACAAATTGGCTCCGTCTCCGTCTTACACTTTTGCTGACACGGGTGAGTAGAATGTCCAGAATAGAAAGCATTTCTTCACGTGACGCTATCTTGCACGCAGAGCCGAGATGCTTGGGACCTGACTGGGAGGAGTTTGCGGACTTCTGCTACAAACGTTTTGATGATACAAAGAAGTGGTACGACGCTCAACACTTCTGCAGGAGTCTCGATGCAGAGCTGGTGTCTATCCTCTCCGAGGCTGAGCGGGATTGGCAGCACGACCTCGTGAAGCTTGGTGCGTGCGCGCTAAGCGTCGCTCACATCGGCTCGATATCTGCCATATCTGGAAAACGAATGAGAGCTCTGTTGCCGTTTGTCCTCTGCAGCCCCTGGAAACACGACGTGGACCGGACTGAACGACCTGGTCAATCGCGGCAGATTCGTGTGGTCGGACCGCCAGAAGGTGACCTTCACAAACTGGGCTCCGGGAAAACCTACCGGCCTGATGGAGAATTGCGTGGCCACCTTGAGCCAGGTAGGTGCAGAAAAGATTGACCCGCTCGCCGAAGACAAGTTTAGATTTAAAATCGATCTCATTTTGACTTTCAGTCTGGCAAATGGAAGAAGATGTCCTGCATGGAATTAAACGGCTACGTGTGCAAGATGCCCACAGCGCGTTACACGCGGGATATAAAAGGCGCCAATGGAAGTTGCGAGTAATCATATGAATGCAATTGACCTTGCATGATCATTCTGCTTGGTTTACCATGCATTTTGATTGACTGATTGATTTACCATGCATTCTTATGATTGATTTACCATGCAGTAGTCATCTTGTTAGAGTTACCATGTGTTATTATTCTGTTTAAGTTACCATGCATTCTTCTTCTTGACTTAACGTGATATTATGATTTACCATGTGTTATTATTCTGTAAGTTACCATGCATTCTTCTTCTTCTTGACTTAACGTGATATTATGATTTACCATGCATTATTATTATTTTGTTCAATTTACCATGCATTATTATGATTGATGAACCATGCATTAGTCTTTTTGTTAGA
Organism: Syngnathus acus; assembly: GCF_901709675.1. Taxonomy (NCBI): domain Eukaryota; kingdom Metazoa; phylum Chordata; class Actinopteri; order Syngnathiformes; family Syngnathidae; genus Syngnathus; species Syngnathus acus. The sequence goes on from NW_023590202.1 coordinate 28,919, forward strand.
TTTACCATGTTATTATTCTGTTTAAGTTACCATGCATTCTTCTTTTTGACTTAACACGTGATATTATGATTTACCATGCATTATTATTATTTTGTTCAATTTACCATGCATTATTATGATTGATTAACCATGCATTCTTCTTCTTGACTTAACATGTGATATTATTTTGTTCAATTTAACATGTTATTATTCTCTTAGATTTACCATGCATTTTCATAATTGATTTCTTATATTTCATTTACTTACCATGCATTATTATTCCATCTGTCATGTTTAATTGACCCCAAAAAAACAATAAAATAATAAAGACAATTGGTGTCACCTGTTAACTCATTGAATAGTTTACTGTTTTGGACAGGGCAATTTTATAATCTGGTCAATTAGATCATACTTTATTACTCCTGATGTACGAGTATTAGTCAGACCTCCTCATGACGCCATTTTGGTGCATTTTTGCATGGCTCTTTGTAACAATTTGGAAAAAAAGATGTACTCTATTGCTTTTGTAACAATTTGGAAAAAAAGATGTACTCTATTGCTTTCCACCGCATGAAATCCATCCATTGTCCTGAAGTGCTTATCCTCACGAGGGTCACGGCTAGCCTATTCCAGCTGGGGGCACATCCTGAACTGGGTGCCAGGCAGTGGCAGGACCCACATCATTCCCATCACCCCCCTTCCAAAAAAAACAGAAAACAAGTAGGAGCGGTCAATCGGCCTATCATGAATGTTTTTGAAACGTGGGAGGAAACCTACGCATGCAAACGTGCAAACCCCACACGAGATGGCACTAAAGCCTGCGCTTAACGTACTGCACAAATCAAGCATTAGATATCAAAATCCCACCACACTAGTGTCATGTAAAAAAAAAAAAAAAAAGTCAAGATGACAACCATGGAAACAAATTGATGACCTGACTGGTTCATGCAAAGATGTGCACTGCACTTTTGAAGCACTGAACCGAACTGACCCAAATTGCAACTAGGCTACGTAATATACATCTTTTTTTTTTTTTTTTTTCATGCTCACTGCGGTACCTCTTTTTATTTTTTGCTTTTGAAAGCTTTTGATTGTACAGACCATTAGTGGTAATGCTAGGATTGGACAAACCTTCACATATCATAATACAAGGGAAGCAAACTAACTCAAAACATACATTTAGCATACGCAAGCAGAAATAACAAATGGTCACATCATAAAGATCTAATTGCAGGCAAACAATACTATAAATATCATAAGCACACAATATAGTATAAAAGAACGTTCTTTTTGACAGCCTCTGTCTTGAGTGTCAGATGACGACGGATCCTTAATGCAGTGGACTTGAGCCACTGACAGATGGCGACATTTTGCTTCTTTAAACATACTTCCACATTTCCGATGCTCTCGACTTTTTAACTTGCAACAAAACCAGAATACTTGTAAGAAATACAAAGAACACATCGATCCATGGCCTTCTTGGTGCTTATTTTGGGCTTGATCTAGTTTCAAGGTAGAAGATTTCAAGCAACATATTGAGCTAAAGTTCGTCCTGCGTCAGTGGCATTCCAGGAGCTTGCAATACGCGACGCAATGCGGTGACGTCATCGCTAGACATTAAATGTCTCAGCTACAAAACCGTCGCAGCTCAAACGAACGTTTTTACGGCACAAACCAGCACAAACGAACGGTACTGTAAAGTGAAAAAAAGGGGGGGGGGGGTTCCTTTTTCTTAACCAAATAAATGGTGTGCAGCGGTGACTTTTCCGCTGTCTGCGTGGTGGAGAAAAGTAGGACGATGCGTGGTTCCTTTTTCAGCTGAAAACACAGCGTATTTATTTAACAAACACACTGGCGCTAAACGCAACAACTTCTCCGTCAGTCAATCCCATACAACAATCCGCATGTCCGTTGTGACAGGACTTTCTTCCCCGGTAGCATCAATGTAGTGACGTCATTACCGTATATAACAACAAAAAGGTAAACAGAATTGGTACCTTAATACAGTGGTCCCCAACCACCGGGCCGCGGACCGGTACCGGTCCGTGGGTCACTTGGTACCGGGCCGCGGAGCCGCACAGGAAAAAAAAAAAAAAAATAATAATAATAATTTTTTTTTTTTGTTTGTTTTTTCATTGACGATCAATTCATTCAGGTTAAGACGCTCGTCCCGGTCACGTGACATGTTTCCCCAGTCGAGCCCGCAAAGCTAGAAAAAATGAGTAAGAATTTATTTTGAAAAATATAAAAAATTTGGCGAATCTCTCCCAATTACATCTGTCGGTGCATCTGAAAAATAAGGACTCTTGACACAGGGCGCTCGTCTCGGTCATGTGACATGTCACCACAGTCAAGCCCGCGAGGCAAGCAAAAATGAGCAAGAAACAGAGAAGTTTGGAAAGCTTCTTCGGAAAGGGAAAAACGTCCAATGAGGACACTGAAGAAGAAGAGGCTACGACTTCTAAGAAAAGGAAAGCTGCATTTAAAAGAACATTTCTGGAGTCCTACTTAAAATATGGATTTATCGCCACAGGTGACTCTGACGCGCCAAGTGCACTCCGCATATGTGGCGAAAGGCTAGCTAACGAGGCAATGAAGCCTTCAAACCTGCTTCGGCACATGGAGACCAAGCATCCTGCATTTAAAGACAAACCTTAACCACTTCGGGTGTCATTGTCTCCGATTACGCCTAGATGGGAACGGCTCATTTCTGAGAAAAGAGCTCGGTGCTCCCACTAATTCAACGTTTTATTTTTATGTGGTTTATATTTGTTTTTATGCCAGTCGTATCATTTTATTTCATCCTATTTATATATATAAATATTTAAATAATAAATATATAAATATATTTATTTATATAAAGGCCGGTCCGCGAAAATATTTCTGACACGTAACCGGTCCGTGGTGCAAAAAAGGTTGGGGACCACTGCTCTAAGCAATACAATTAAAAATGCTTATAAAACATAAACCAAACGTTGCAGGTGGTCATTTCTTCATGCGCAGTGATAAACTCGGCACTCTGAAGCACCCAAGAGCGCTTTTTACTTTGCCAACCTAACCAGAGTGACGGGAGAGGCACCATCCAGAAAACGTGCTCAGCTCGTCGAGAAAATTCGATTTAAGCAATAAAACTAAAAATGCTTATAAAACATAAACCAAACGTTGCAGGTGGTCATTTCTGCATGCGCAGTGATAAACTGGGCACTCTGAAGCCCCCAAGAGCACTTTTTACTATGCCAACCTAACCAGAGTGACGGGAGAGGCACCATCCAGAAAACGTGCTCAGCTCGTCGAGAAAATGCGATTTAAGCAATAAAACTAAAAATGCTTATAAAACATAAACCAAACGCTGCAGGTGGTCATTTCTGCATGCGCAGTGATAAACCCGGCACTCTGAAGCACCCAAGAGCGCTTTTAACTAGAAAACGTGCTCAGCTCGTCGAGAAAATGCGCTCTAAGCAATACAATTAAAAATGCTCATAAAACATAAACCAAACGTTGCAGGTGGTCATTTCTTTATGTGCAGTGATAAACTCGGCACTCTGAAGCACCCAAGAGCGCTTTTTACTTTGCCAACCTAACCAGAGTGACGGGAGAGGCACCATCCAGAAAACGTGCTCAGCTCGTCGAGAAAATGCGATTTAAGCAATAAAACTAAAAATGCTTATAAAACATAAACCAAACGTTGCAGGTGGTCATTTCTGCATGCGCAGTGATAAACTGGGCACTCTGAAGCCCCCAAGAGCACTTTTTACTATGCCAACCTAACCAGAGTGACGGGAGAGGCACCATCCAGAAAACGTGCTCAGCTCGTCGAGAAAATGCGATTTAAGCAATAAAACAAAAAATGGTTATAAAACATAAACCAAACGTTGCAGGTGGTCATTTCTGCATGCGCAGTGATAAACCCGGCACTCTGAAGCACCCAAGAGCGCTTTTTACTAGGAAACGTGCTCAGCTCGTCGAGAACATGCGCTCTAAGCAATACAATTAAAAATGCTTATAAAACATAAACCAAACGTTGCAGGTGGTCATTTCTTCATGCGCAGTGATAAACTCTGCACTCTGAAGCACCCAAGAGCACTTTTTACTTTGCCAACCTAACCAGAGTGACGGGAGAGGCACCATCCAGAAAACGTGCTCAGCTCGTCGAGAAAATGCGATTTAAGCAATAAAACTAAAAATGCTTATAAAACATAAACCAAACGTTGCAGGTTGTCATTTCTTCATGCGCAGTGATAAACTCCGCACTCTGAAGGACCCAAGAGCGCTTTTTACTATGCCAACTTAACCAGAGTGACGTGAGGCGACCGGGCGCGGACGCTAACTCACGCCCGGCAAGAGCCTGGACGCTAACTCACGCCCGGCAAGAGCGCTCGGAAGGCGAATAGGCTTTCACGGAAGCCCCGCCAGCAGTTCCGCGGGCCATTTAGGGTCCCATAAGTGACCGTGCGCGGTCTCTAACTCACGCCCGGCAGGAGTGCTCGGAGGGCGGATAGGCTTTCACGGAGGTACCGCCAGCCGGTCCGCGGGCTATTTAGGGTCCCATAACTGACCGGGCGCGGTCTCAAACCCACGCCCGGCAGGACTGCTCGGAGGGCGGATAGGCTTTCACGGAGGTCCCGCCAGCAGGTCCGCGGGCTATTTAGGGTCCCATAACTGACCGGGCGCGGTCTCAAACTCAGGCCCGGCAGGAGTGCTCGGAGGGCGGATAGGCATTCACGGAGGTCCCGCCAGTCGGTCCGCGGGCTATTTAGGGTCCCATAACTGACCGTGCGCGGTCTCTAACCCACGCCCGGCAGGAGTGCTCGGAGGGCGGATAGGCATTCACGGAGGTCCCGCCAGCCGGTCCGCGGGCCATTCAGGGTCCCATACATGACCGGGCGCGGTCTCTAACCCACGCCCGGCGGGAGTGCTCGGAGGGCGGATAGGCATCCACGGACGTCCCGCCAGCCGGTCCGCGGGCCATTCAGGGTCCCATACATGACCGGGCGCGGTCTCTAACTCAGGCCCGGCAGGAGTGCTCGGAGGGCGGATAGGCATTCACGGATGTCCCGCCAGCCGGTCCGCGGGCTATTTAGGGTCCCATAACTGACCGGGCGCGGTCTCTAACAGGCCCGGCAGGAGTGCTCGGAGGGCGGATAGGCATTCACGGAGGTCCCGCCAGCCGGTCCGCGGGCCATTTAGGGTCCCATACGTGACCGGGCGCGGTCTCTAAGTCAGGCCCGGCAGGAGTGCTCGGAGGGCGGATAGGCATTCACGGAGGTCCCGCCAGCCGGTCCGCGGGCCATTTAGGGTCCCATACGTGACCGGGCGCGGTCTCTAAGTCAGGCCCGGCAGGAGTGCTCGGAGGGCGGATAGGCATTCACGGAGGTCCCGCCAGCCGGTCCGCGGGCCATTCAGGGTCCCATACATGACCGGGCGCGGTCTCTAACTCAGGCCCGGCAGGAGTGCTCGGAGGGCGGATAGGCATTCACGGAGGTCCCGCCAGCCGGTCCGCGGGCCATTTAGGGTCCCATACGTGACCGGGCGCGGTCTCTAACTCAGGCCCGGTAGGAGTGCTCGGAGGGCGGATAGGCATTCACGGAGGTCCCGCCAGCCGGTCCGCGGGCCATTCAGGGTACCATACATGACCGGGCGCGGTCTCTAACTCAGGCCCGGCAGGAGTGCTCGGAGGGCGGATAGGCATTCACGGAGGTCCCGCCAGCCGGTCCGCGGGCCAATTAGGGTCCCATAACTGACCGGGCGCGGTCTCTAACCCACGCCCGGCAGGAGTGCTCGGAGGGCGGACAGGCTTTCACGGAGCTCCCGCCAGCCGGTCCGCGGGCCAAATAGGGTCCCATAAGGGACCGGGGGCGGACGCTAAACCACGCACTCAACTCGGCACTCTGAAGCACCCAAGAGCGCTTTTTACTAGAAAACGTGCTCAGCTCGTCGAGAAAATGCACTCTAAGCAATACAATTAAAAATGCTTATAAAACATAAACCAAACGTTGCAGGTGGTCATTTCTTCATGCGCAGTGATAAACTCGGCACTCTGAAGCACCCAAGAGCGCTTTTTACTTTGCCAACCTAACCAGAGTGACGGGAGAGGCACCATCCAGAAAACGTGCTCAGCTCGTCGAGAAAATTCGATTTAAGCAATAAAACTAAAAATGCTTATAAAACATAAACCAAACGTTGCAGGTGGTCATTTCTGCATGCGCAGTGATAAACTGGGCACTCTGAAGCCCCCAAGAGCACTTTTTACTATGCCAACCTAACCAGAGTGACGGGAGAGGCACCATCCAGAAAACGTGCTCAGCTCGGTCCTACCATCGGTCCTACCATCCTGGCCCGCACCCCACAACCAGCTCCAGAGCATCCTGCCCGCTGCGGCTGCGCCAGCCATGCTGGCCAGGACCAACTTGGGTTTAATAAAGATCTTATTGATCATGGACACGTGCTTGTGCTTATTGTGTTTGTTGTCCCATTGCACTTTACCTATCCGGTCGCCTTTGTTATATAGTTAATAAATGAGTCTCGATTTGGCATGAATGAGTGACAGCTGCGTTTGCGTTCAACTCTATATTCGTACCTCGCACAATCATTCGACTCCCCTATTTGGGTGGAGCGAGAGCATCTTGCTCAGTGCGGCATCCATGCGCTCTCCTATCTGGGTAGAGCGTGGGTCCATTATTTGCTTCAAATTGGTTTTCTACTGGCGTCATTTTGCGCTACTTTGTACATCTGTGTGACCATTGACAACGTTTCGGCATCTTTTGTGCCTTCCTCAGGTCTGGCACACAGGAATTGTCCCTAAATTTGGCTTAGTTTAATTGCATGGGGAGCTGTTTTCTCCTCCATGGCCGCATCGAGACTGAGAGCTTCCTGCTCCGAACGGCCCTTTTATAGCGAACTGCGCTTGTATTATGAAAGTGATTTTCCTTTTCTTTATTTGGCTTGGTCAATTTTTGTTTTATTTGCAGGCACCGATTGGGCGTGGATTTGCGATCACCGGCATAGGTAAGTATTTTTGGGTGAGTATTATGTTTTTAATTACGGTAAGTATTTACTTTAAACTCCTTTTTGGTTTTGATGAATGCTTGTTTGCAATTGTTTACGTTCAATTTGTGATTACGTTCAAAATTTTGACTTGTATATTTTTGTATTTTGTGTTCAAATTTTTGACTTGTTCATTTATAAATTTTAACTTGCAGGTTGACGTTTTTGTCATATTTGGAAATGGGGCTAGGGTTAGGGTTAGGGTTAGGGTTAGGGTTTGGGTTAGGGTTAGGGTTAGGGTTAGGATCAGGGTTAGGGGTTGGGGGTTAGGTTAGGATTAGGGCTAGGTTAGGATTAGGGCTGGGGTAGGACCAATTGAGGGGACAGCACACAAACGGAACAGGAGCCCAACGGAAACCGGAAACGTGGGGGCGGCAAAGGAGGTGGCACAGGCGAGTTAGGGTGATGGTATGGAGTTCCTCCCCCGAAGGAGAGGAGCAAAGGCACGGTCCTACCATCCTGGCCCGCACCCCACAACCAGCTCCAGAGCATCCTGCCCGCTGCGGCTGCGCCAGCCATGCTGGCCAGGACCAACTTGGGTTTAATAAAGATCTTTATTGATCATGGACACGTGCTTGTGCTTATTGTGTTTGTTGTCCCATTGCACTTTACCTATCCGGTCGCCTTTGTTATATAGTTAATAAATGAGTCTCGATTTGGCATGAATGAGTGACAGCTGCGTTTGCGTTCAACTCTATATTCGTACCTCGCACAATCATTCGACTCCCCTATTTGGGTGGAGCGAGAGCATCTTGCTCAGTGCGGCATCCATGCGCTCTCCTATCTGGGTAGAGCGTGGGTCCATTATTTGCTTCAAATTGGTTTTCTACTGGCGTCATTTTGCGCTACTTTGTACATCTGTGTGACCATTGACAACGTTTCGGCATCTTTTGTGCCTTCCTCAGGTCTGGCACACAGGAATTGTCCCTAAATTTGGCTTAGTTTAATTGCATGGGGAGCTGTTTTCTCCTCCATGGCCGCATCGAGACTGAGAGCTTCCTGCTCCGAACGGCCCTTTTATAGCGAACTGCGCTTGTATTATGAAAGTGATTTTCCTTTTCTTTATTTGGCTTGGTCAATTTTTGTTTTATTTGCAGGCACCGATTGGGCGTGGATTTGCGATCACCGGCATAGGTAAGTATTTTTGGGTGAGTATTATGTTTTAATTACGGTAAGTATTTACTTTAAACTCCTTTTTGGTTTTGATGAATGCTTGTTTGCAATTGTTTACGTTCAATTTGTGATTACGTTCAAAATTTTGACTTGTATATTTTTGTATTTTGTGTTCAAATTTTTGACTTGTTCATTTATAAATTTTAACTTGCAGGTTGACGTTTTTGTCATATTTGGAAATGGGGCTAGGGTTAGGGTTAGGGTTAGGGTTAGGGTTTGGGTTAGGGTTAGGGTTAGGGTTAGGATCAGGGTTAGGGGTTGGGGGTTAGGTTAGGATTAGGGCTAGGTTAGGATTAGGGCTGGGGTAGGACCAATTGAGGGGACAGCACACAAACGGAACAGGAGCCCAACGGAAACCGGAAACGTGGGGGCGGCAAAGGAGGTGGCACAGGCGAGTTAGGGTGATGGTATGGAGTTCCTCCCCCGAAGGAGAGGAGCAAAGGCACGGTCCTACCATCCTGGCCCGCACCCCACAACCAGCTCCAGAGCATCCTGCCCGCTGCGGCTGCGCCAGCCATGCTGGCCAGGACCAACTTGGGTTTAATAAAGATCTTTATTGATCATGGACACGTGCTTGTGCTTATTGTGTTTGTTGTCCCATTGCACTTTACCTATCCGGTCGCCTTTGTTATATAGTTAATAAATGAGTCTCGATTTGGCATGAATGAGTGACAGCTGCGTTTGCGTTCAACTCTATATCCGTACCTCGCACAATCATTCGACTCCCCTATTTGGGTGGAGCGAGAGCATCTTGCTCAGTGCGGCATCCATGCGCTCTCCTATCTGGGTAGAGCGTGGGTCCATTATTTGCTTCAAATTGGTTTTCTACTGGCGTCATTTTGCGCTACTTTGTACATCTGTGTGACCATTGACAACGTTTCGGCATCTTTTGTGCCTTCCTCAGGTCTGGCACACAGGAATTGTCCCTAAATTTGGTTTAGTTTAATTACATGGGGAGCTGTTTTCTCCTCCATGGCCGCATCGAGACTGAGAGCTTCCTGCTCCGAACGGCCCTTTTATAGCGAACTGCGCTTGTATTATGAAAGTGATTTTCCTTTTCTTAACTTGGCTTGGTCAATTTTTGTTTTATTTGCAGGCACCGATTGGGCGTGGATTTGCGATCACCGGCATAGGTAAGTATTTTTGGGTGAGTATTATGTTTTTAATTACGGTAAGTATTTACTTTAAACTCCTTTTTGGTTTTGATGAATGCTTGTTTGCAATTGTTTACGTTCAATTTGTGATTACGTTCAAAATTTTGACTTGTATATTTTTGTATTTTGTGTTCAAATTTTTGACTTGTTCATTTATAAATTTTAACTTGCAGCTTGACGTTTTTGTCATATTTGGAAATGGGGCTAGGGTTAGGGTTAGGGTTAGGGTTTGGGTTAGGGTTAGGGTTAGGGTTAGGGTTAGGATCAGGGTTAGGGGTTGGGGGTTAGGTTAGGATTAGGGCTAGGTTAGGATTAGGGCTGGGGTAGGACCAATTGAGGGGACAGCACACAAACGGAACAGGAGCCCAACGGAAACCGGAAACGTGGGGGCGGCAAAGGAGGTGGCACAGGCGAGTTAGGGTGATGGTATGGAGTTCCTCCCCCGAAGGAGAGGAGCAAAGGCACGGTCCTACCATCCTGGCCCGCACCCCACAACCAGCTCCAGAGCATCCTGCCCGCTGCGGCTGCGCCAGCCATGCTGGCCAGGACCAACTTGGGTTTAATAAAGATCTTTATTGATCATGGACACGTGCTTGTGCTTATTGTGTTTGTTGTCCCATTGCACTTTACCTATCCGGTCGCCTTTGTTATATAGTTAATAAATGAGTCTCGATTTGGCATGAATGAGTGACAGCTGCGTTTGCGTTCAACTCTATATCCGTACCTCGCACAATCATTCGACTCCCCTATTTGGGTGGAGCGAGAGCATCTTGCTCAGTGCGGCATCCATGCGCTCTCCTATCTGGGTAGAGCGTGGGTCCATTATTTGCTTCAAATTGGTTTTCTACTGGCGTCATTTTGCGCTACTTTGTACATCTGTGTGACCATTGACAACGTTTCGGCATCTTTTGTGCCTTCCTCAGGTCTGGCACACAGGAATTGTCCCTAAATTTGGTTTAGTTTAATTACATGGGGAGCTGTTTTCTCCTCCATGGCCGCATCGAGACTGAGAGCTTCCTGCTCCGAACGGCCCTTTTATAGCGAACTGCGCTTGTATTATGAAAGTGATTTTCCTTTTCTTAACTTGGCTTGGTCAATTTTTGTTTTATTTGCAGGCACCGATTGGGCGTGGATTTGCGATCACCGGCATAGGTAAGTATTTTTGAGTGAGTATTATGTTTTTAATTACGGTAAGTATTTACTTTAAACTCCTTTTTGGTTTTGATGGATGCTTGTTTGCAATTGTTTACGTTCAATTTGTGATTACGTTCAAATTTTTGACTTGTATATTTTTGTATTTTGTGTTCAAATTTTTGACTTGTTCATTTTTAATTTTTAACTTGCAGGTTGACGTTTTTGTCATATTTGGAAATGGGGCTAGGGTTAGGGTTAGGGTTAGGGTTAGGGTTTGGGCTAGGGTTAGGGTTAGGGTTAGGATCAGGGTTAGGGGTTGGGGGTTAGGTTAGGATTAGGGCTAGGTTAGGATTAGGGCTGGGGTAGGACCAATTGAGGGGGACAGCACACAAACGGAACAGGAGCCCAACGGAACCGGAAACGTGGGGGCGGCAAAGGAGGTGGCACAGGCGAGTTAGGGTGATGGTATGGAGTTCCTCCCCCGAAGGAGAGGAGCAAAGGCACGGTCCTACCATCCTGGCCCGCACCCCACAACCAGCTCCAGAGCATCCTGCCCGCTGCGGCTGCGCCAGCCATGCTGGCCAGGACCAACTTGGGTTTAATAAAGATCTTTATTGATCATGGACACGTGCTTGTGCTTATTGTGTTTGTTGTCCCATTGCACTTTACCTATCCGGTCGCCTTTGTTATATAGTTAATAAATGAGTCTCGATTTGGCATGAATGAGTGACAGCTGCGTTTGCGTTCAACTCTATATCCGTACCTCGCACAATCATTCGACTCCCCTATTTGGGTGGAGCGAGAGCATCTTGCTCAGTGCGGCATCCATGCGCTCTCCTATCTGGGTAGAGCGTGGGCACATTATTTGCTTCCAATTGTTTTCTACTGGCGTCATTTTGCGCTACTTTGTACATCTGTGTGACCATCGACAACGTTTCGGCATCTTTTGTGCCTTCCTCAGGTCTGGCACACAGGAATTGTCCCTAAATTTGGTTTAGTTTAATTACATGGGGAGCTGTTTTCTCCTCCATGGCCGCATCGAGACTGAGAGCTTCCTGCTCCGAACGGCCCTTTTATAGCGAACTGCGCTTGTATTATGAAAGTGATTTTCCTTTTCTTAACTTGGCTTGGTCAATTTTTGTTTTATTTGCAGGCACCGATTGGGCGTGGATTTGCGATCACCGGCATAGGTAAGTATTTTTGGGTGAGTATTATGTTTTTAATTACGGTAAGTATTTACTTTAAACTCCTTTTTGGTTTTGATGAATGCTTGTTTGCAATTGTTTACGTTCAATTTGTGATTACGTTCAAAATTTTGACTTGTATATTTTTGTATTTTGTGTTCAAATTTTTGACTTGTTCATTTATAAATTTTAACTTGCAGGTTGACGTTTTTGTCATATTTGGAAATGGGGCTAGGGTTAGGGTTAGGGTTAGGGTTGGGTTAGGGTTAGGGTTAGGGTTAGGATCAGGGTTAGGGGTTGGGGGTTAGGTTAGGATTAGGGCTAGGTTAGGATTAGGGCTGGGGTAGGACCAATTGAGGGGACAGCACACAAACGGAACAGGAGCCCAACGGAAACCGGAAACGTGGGGGCGGCAAAGGAGGTGGCACAGGCGAGTTAGGGTGATGGTATGGAGTTCCTCCCCCGAAGGAGAGGAGCAAAGGCACGGTCCTACCATCCTGGCCCGCACCCCACAACCAGCTCCAGAGCATCCTGCCCGCTGCGGCTGCGCCAGCCATGCTGGCCAGGACCAACTTGGGTTTAATAAAGATCTTTATTGATCATGGACACGTGCTTGTGCTTATTGTGTTTGTTGTCCCATTGCACTTTACCTATCCGGTCGCCTTTGTTATATAGTTAATAAATGAGTCTCGATTTGGCATGAATGAGTGACAGCTGCGTTTGCGTTCAACTCTATATTCGTACCTCGCACAATCATTCGACTCCCCTATTTGGGTGGAGCGAGAGCATCTTGCTCAGTGCGGCATCCATGCGCTCTCCTATCTGGGTAGAGCGTGGGTCCATTATTTGCTTCAAATTGGTTTTCTACTGGCGTCATTTTGCGCTACTTGTACATCTGTGTGACCATTGACAACGTTTCGGCATCTTTTGTGCCTTCCTCAGGTCTGGCACACAGGAATTGTCCCTAAATTTGGTTTAGTTTAATTACATGGGGAGCTGTTTTCTCCTCCATGGCCGCATCGAGACTGAGAGCTTCCTGCTCCGAACGGCCCTTTTATAGCGAACTGCGCTTGTATTATGAAAGTGATTTTCCTTTTCTTAACTTGGCTTGGTCAATTTTTGTTTTATTTGCAGGCACCGATTGGGCGTGGATTTGCGATCACCGGCATAGGTAAGTATTTTTGGGTGAGTATTATGTTTTTAATTACGGTAAGTATTTACTTTAAACTCCTTTTGGTTTTGATGAATGCTTGTTTGCAATTGTTTACGTTCAATTTGTGATTACGTTCAAAATTTGACTTGTATATTTTTGTATTTTGTGTTCAAATTTTTGACTTGTTCATTTATAAATTTTAACTTGCAGGTTGACGTTTTTGTCATATTTGGAAATGGGGCTAGGGTTAGGGTTAGGGTTTGGGTTAGGGTTAGGGTTAGGGTTAGGATCAGGGTTAGGGGTTGGGGGTTAGGTTAGGATTAGGGCTAGGTTAGGGTTAGGGTTAGGGTTAGGTATTTTGAGTTTGTCTCGCTAAACCTTCCCCAAAGGGTCCGCCGACCCTGTCGGTTAGATAGAAGGCAACGGAAGGCACGGGCCTACGCATGTCTCCCCAGTAAACCCGCCGTACCAGGTCACATAAAATCTGGATTGGGTACGAAGGACGGCGAAGTGTGACTGCACCTCTGCCAGAACCCCCCCGAGTAGCTGAGGCGCTACCCAGGTCTTCGGCCAGCAAGATGGGAAAAAAAAGTTGAAAAGTGAGAGAAAACAAATCAGAGAAACCCACCTAAACTTCCAACCCTGGATTACATTATGCCTATTCACTTTGCATTATTCTTGACCTAATGTTTTGGTTTTATATTCAACCAACTGTTTTCCTTAGAGATTAAGGTTAGGGTTAGGGTCCGGGGTTAGGGATTATGGTCAGGGTTAGGGGTTAGGGTTAGTAGGGTCAGGGCTAGGGGTCAAGGGTTAGGATTAGGGGTTAGGATTAGGGGTTAGGATTAGGGGTTAAGGTTAGGGGTTAGGGTTAGGGTTAGGGTTAGGGTTAGGGGTTAGGGGTTAGGGTTAGGGTTAGGGGTTAGGGTTAGGGTTAGGGTTAGGGTTAGGATGATATATGGAGCTCCTCCCCCGAAGGAGAGGAGCAAAGGCACGGTCCTACCATCCTGGCCCGCACCCCACAACCAGCTCCAGAGCATCCTGCCCGCTGCGGCCGCGCCAGCCATGCTGGCCAAGACCAATTAGGGCCTAATAAAGATCTATTTTTGACCTTGGACACACGTTTGTGTTTATTGCATGATTGTTTTTGATTGCACATTACCTATCCGGTCGCCTTTGTTATATAATTAATAAGTGAGTCTCGATTTGGCATGTATGATTGACAGCTGCGCTTGCGTTCAACCTAATATTCGTACCTCGCACTTCATTCAACTCCCCTATTTGGGTGGAGTGAGAGCAACTTGCTCCGTGCGGCATCCATGCGCTCTCCTATCTGGGTAGAGCGTGGGTCCATTATTTGCTTCAAATTGGTTTTCTACTGGCGTCATTTTGCGCTACTTTGTACATCTGTGTGACCATTGACAACGTTTCGGCATCTTTTGTGCCTTCCTCAGGTCTGGCACACAGGAATTGTCCCTAAATTTGGTTTAGTTTAATTGCATGGGGAGCTGTTTTCTCCTCCATGGCCGCATCGAGACTGAGAGCTTGCTGCTCCGAACGGCCCTTTTATAGCGAACTGCGCTTGTATTATGAAAGTGATTTTCCTTTTCTTGATTTGGCTTGGTCAATTTTTGTTTTATTTGCAGGCACCGATTGGGCGTGGATTTGCGATCACCGGCATAGGTAAGTATTTTTGGGTGAGTATTATGTTTTTAATTACGGTAAGTATTTACTTTAAACTCCTTTTGGTTTTAATGAATGCTTGTTTGCAATTGTTTACGTTCAATTTGTGATTACGTTCAAATTTTTGACTTGTATATTTTTGTATTTTGTGTTCAAATTTTTGACTTGTTCATTTTTAATTTTTAACTTGCAGGTTGACGTTTTTGTCATATTTGGAAATGGGGCTAGGGTTAGGGTTAGGGTTAGGGTTTGGGCTAGGGTTAGGGTTAGGGTTAGGGTTAGGATCAGGGTTAGGGGTTGGGGGTTAGGTTAGGATTAGGGCTAGGTTAGGATTAGGGCTGGGGTAGGACCAATTGAGGGGACAGCACACAAACGGAACAGGAGCCCAACGGAAACCGGAAACGTGGGGGCGGCAAAGGAGGTGGCACAGGCGAGTTAGGATGATATATGGAGCTCCTCCCCCGAAGGAGAGGAGCAAAGGCACGGTCCTACCATCCTGGCCCGCACCCCACAACCAGCTCCAGAGCATCCTGCCCGCTGCGGCCGCGCCAGCCATGCTGGCCAAGACCAATTAGGGCCTAATAAAGATCTATTTTTGACCTTGGACACACGTTTGTGTTTATTGCATGATTGTTTTTGATTGCACATTACCTATCCGGTCGCCTTTGTTATATAATTAATAAGTGAGTCTCGATTTGGCATGTATGATTGACAGCTGCGCTTGCGTTCAACCTAATATTCGTACCTCGCACTTCATTCAACTCCCCTATTTGGGTGGAGTGAGAGCAACTTGCTCCGTGCGGCATCCATGCGCTCTCCTATCTGGGTAGAGCGTGGGTCCATTATTTGCTTCAAATTGGTTTTCTACTGGCGTCATTTTGCGCTACTTTGTACATCTGTGTGACCATTGACAACGTTTCGGCATCTTTTGTGCCTTCCTCAGGTCTGGCACACAGGAATTGTCCCTAAATTTGGCTTAGTTTAATTGCATGGGGAGCTGTTTTCTCCTCCATGGCCGCATCGAGACTGAGAGCTTCCTGCTCCGAACGGCCCTTTTATAGCGAACTGCGCTTGTATTATGAAAGTGATTTTCCTTTTCTTGATTTGGCTTGGTCAATTTTTGTTTTATTTGCAGGCACCGATTGGGCGTGGATTTGCGATCACCGGCATAGGTAAGTATTTTTGGGTGAGTATTATGTTTTTAATTACGGTAAGTATTTACTTTAAACTCCTTTTTGGTTTTAATGAATGCTTGTTTGCAATTGTTTACGTTCAATTTGTGATTACGTTCAAAATTTTAACTTGCAGGTTGACGTTTTTGTCATATTTGGAAATGGGGCTAGGGTTAGGGTTAGGGTTAGGGTTTGGGCTAGGGTTAGGGTTAGGGTTAGGATCAGGGTTAGGGGTTGGGGGTTAGGTTAGGATTAGGGCTAGGTTAGGATTAGGGCTGGGGTAGGACCAATTGAGGGGACAG
>NW_023590203.1:0-43301 GCF_901709675.1 Syngnathus acus
AATGCTTATAAAACATAAACCAAACGTTGCAGGTGGTCATTTCTGCATGCGCAGTGATAAACTGGGCACTCTGAAGCCCCCAAGAGCGCTTTTTACTATGCCAACCTAACCAGAGTGACGGGAGAGGCACCATCCAGAAAACGTGCTCAGCTCGTCGAGAAAATGCGATTTAAGCAATAAAACAAAAAATGCTTATAAAACATAAACCAAACGTTGCAGGTGGTCATTTCTGCATGCGCAGTGATAAACCCGGCACTCTGAAGCACCCAAGAGCGCTTTTTACTAGAAATAGTGCTCAGCTCGTCGAGAAAATGCGCTCTAAGCAATACAATTAAAAATGCTCATAAAACATAAACCAAACGTTGCAGGTGGTCATTTCTTTATGTGCAGTGATAAACTCGGCACTCTGAAGCACCCAAGAGCGCTTTTTACTTTGCCAACCTAACCAGAGTGACGGGAGAGGCACCATCCAGAAAACGTGCTCAGCTCGTCGAGAAAATGCGATTTAAGCAATAAAACTAAAAATGCTTATAAAACATAAACCAAACGTTGCAGGTGGTCATTTCTGCATGCGCAGTGATAAACTGGGCACTCTGAAGCCCCCAAGAGCGCTTTTTACTATGCCAACCTAACCAGAGTGACGGGAGAGGCACCATCCAGAAAACGTGCTCAGCTCGTCGAGAAAATGCGATTTAAGCAATAAAACAAAAAATGCTTATAAAACATAAACCAAACGTTGCAGGTGGTCATTTCTGCATGCGCAGTGATAAACCCGGCACTCTGAAGCACCCAAGAGCGCTTTTTACTAGAAATAGTGCTCAGCTCGTCGAGAAAATGCGCTCTAAGCAATACAATTAAAAATGCTCATAAAACATAAACCAAACGTTGCAGGTGGTCATTTCTTTATGTGCAGTGATAAACTCGGCACTCTGAAGCACCCAAGAGCGCTTTTTACTTTGCCAACCTAACCAGAGTGACGGGAGAGGCACCATCCAGAAAACGTGCTCAGCTCGTCGAGAAAATGCGATTTAAGCAATAAAACTAAAAATGCTTATAAAACATAAACCAAACGTTGCAGGTGGTCATTTCTGCATGCGCAGTGATAAACTGGGCACTCTGAAGCCCCCAAGAGCGCTTTTTACTATGCCAACCTAACCAGAGTGACGGGAGAGGCACCATCCAGAAAACGTGCTCAGCTCGTCGAGAAAATGCGATTTAAGCAATAAAACAAAAAATGCTTATAAAACATAAACCAAACGTTGCAGGTGGTCATTTCTGCATGCGCAGTGATAAACCCGGCACTCTGAAGCACCCAAGAGCGCTTTTTACTAGAAATAGTGCTCAGCTCGTCGAGAAAATGCGCTCTAAGCAATACAATTAAAAATGCTCATAAAACATAAACCAAACGTTGCAGGTGGTCATTTCTTTATGTGCAGTGATAAACTCGGCACTCTGAAGCACCCAAGAGCGCTTTTTATTTTGCCAACCTAACCAGAGTGACGGGAGAGGCACCATCCAGAAAACGTGCTCAGCTCGTCGAGAAAATGCGATTTAAGCAATAAAACTAAAAATGCTTATAAAACATAAACCAAACGTTGCAGGTGGTCATTTCTGCATGCGCAGTGATAAACTGGGCACTCTGAAGCCCCCAAGAGCGCTTTTTACTATGCCAACCTAACCAGAGTGACGGGAGAGGCACCATCCAGAAAACGTGCTCAGCTCGTCGAGAAAATGCGATTTAAGCAATAAAACAAAAAATGCTTATAAAACATAAACCAAACGTTGCAGGTGGTCATTTCTGCATGCGCAGTGATAAACCCGGCACTCTGAAGCACCCAAGAGCGCTTTTTACTAGAAATAGTGCTCAGCTCGTCGAGAAAATGCGCTCTCAGCAATACAATTAAAAATGCTCATAAAACATAAACCAAACGTTGCAGGTGGTCATTTCTTTATGTGCAGTGATAAACTCGGCACTCTGAAGCACCCAAGAGCGCTTTTTACTTTGCCAACCTAACCAGAGTGACGGGAGAGGCACCATCCAGAAAACGTGCTCAGCTCGTCGAGAAAATGCGATTTAAGCAATAAAACTAAAAATGCTTATAAAACATAAACCAAACGTTGCAGGTGGTCATTTCTGCATGCGCAGTGATAAACTGGGCACTCTGAAGCCCCCAAGAGCGCTTTTTACTATGCCAACCTAACCAGAGTGACGGGAGAGGCACCATCCAGAAAACGTGCTCAGCTCGTCGAGAAAATGCGATTTAAGCAATAAAACAAAAAATGCTTATAAAACATAAACCAAACGTTGCAGGTGGTCATTTCTGCATGCGCAGTGATAAACCCGGCACTCTGAAGCACCCAAGAGCGCTTTTTACTAGAAATAGTGCTCAGCTCGTCGAGAAAATGCGCTCTAAGCAATACAATTAAAAATGCTCATAAAACATAAACCAAACGTTGCAGGTGGTCATTTCTTTATGTGCAGTGATAAACTCGGCACTCTGAAGCACCCAAGAGCGCTTTTTACTTTGCCAACCTAACCAGAGTGACGGGAGAGGCACCATCCAGAAAACGTGCTCAGCTCGTCGAGAAAATGCGATTTAAGCAATAAAACTAAAAATGCTTATAAAACATAAACCAAACGTTGCAGGTGGTCATTTCTGCATGCGCAGTGATAAACTGGGCACTCTGAAGCCCCCAAGAGCGCTTTTTACTATGCCAACCTAACCAGAGTGACGGGAGAGGCACCATCCAGAAAACGTGCTCAGCTCGTCGAGAAAATGCGATTTAAGCAATAAAACAAAAAATGCTTATAAAACATAAACCAAACGTTGCAGGTGGTCATTTCTGCATGCGCAGTGATAAACCCGGCACTCTGAAGCACCCAAGAGCGCTTTTTACTAGAAATAGTGCTCAGCTCGTCGAGAAAATGCGCTCTAAGCAATACAATTAAAAATGCTCATAAAACATAAACCAAACGTTGCAGGTGGTCATTTCTTTATGTGCAGTGATAAACTCGGCACTCTGAAGCACCCAAGAGCGCTTTTTACTTTGCCAACCTAACCAGAGTGACGGGAGAGGCACCATCCAGAAAACGTGCTCAGCTCGTCGAGAAAATGCGATTTAAGCAATAAAACTAAAAATGCTTATAAAACATAAACCAAACGTTGCAGGTGGTCATTTCTTCATGCGCAGTGATAAACTCGGCACTCTGAAGCACCCAAGAGCGCTTTTTACTTTGCCAACCTAACCAGAGTGACGGGAGAGGCACCATCCAGAAAACGTGCTCAGCTCGTCGAGAAAATGCGATTTAAGCAATAAAACAAAAAATGCTTATAAAACATAAACCAAACGTTGCAGGTGGTCATTTCTGCATGCGCAGTGATAAACCCGGCACTCTGAAGCACCCAAGAGCGCTTTTTACTAGAAATAGTGCTCAGCTCGTCGAGAAAATGCGCTCTAAGCAATACAATTAAAAATGCTCATAAAACATAAACCAAACGTTGCAGGTGGTCATTTCTTTATGTGCAGTGATAAACTCGGCACTCTGAAGCACCCAAGAGCGCTTTTTACTTTGCCAACCTAACCAGAGTGACGGGAGAGGCACCATCCAGAAAACGTGCTCAGCTCGTCGAGAAAATGCGATTTAAGCAATAAAACTAAAAATGCTTATAAAACATAAACCAAACGTTGCAGGTGGTCATTTCTGCATGCGCAGTGATAAACTGGGCACTCTGAAGCCCCCAAGAGCGCTTTTTACTATGCCAACCTAACCAGAGTGACGGGAGAGGCACCATCCAGAAAACGTGCTCAGCTCGTCGAGAAAATGCGATTTAAGCAATAAAACAAAAAATGCTTATAAAACATAAACCAAACGTTGCAGGTGGTCATTTCTGCATGCGCAGTGATAAACCCGGCACTCTGAAGCACCCAAGAGCGCTTTTTACTAGAAATAGTGCTCAGCTCGTCGAGAAAATGCGCTCTAAGCAATACAATTAAAAATGCTCATAAAACATAAACCAAACGTTGCAGGTGGTCATTTCTTTATGTGCAGTGATAAACTCGGCACTCTGAAGCACCCAAGAGCACTTTTTACTTTGCCAACCTAACCAGAGTGACGGGAGAGGCACCATCCAGAAAACGTGCTCAGCTCGTCGAGAAAATGCGATTTAAGCAATAAAACTAAAAATGCTTATAAAACATAAACCAAACGTTGCAGGTTGTCATTTCTTCATGCGCAGTGATAAACTCCGCACTCTGAAGGACCCAAGAGCGCTTTTTACTATGCCAACTTAACCACAGTGACGTGAGGCGACCGGGCGCGGACGCTAACTCACGCCCGGCAAGAGCGCTCGGAAGGCGGATAGGCTTACACGGAAGCCCCGCCAGCTGGTCCGCGGGCCATTTAGGGTCCCATAAGTGACCGTGCGCGGTCTCTAACTCACGCCCGGCAGGAGTGCTCGGAGGGCGGATAGGCTTTCACGGAGGTACCGCCAGCCGGTCCGCGGGCTATTTAGGGTCCCATAACTGACCGGGCGCGGTCTCAAACCCACGCCCGGCAGGAGTGCTCGGAGGGCGGATAGGCATTCACGGAGGTCCCGCCAGCAGGTCCGCGGGCTATTTAGGGTCCCATAACTGACCGGGCGCGGTCTCAAACTCAGGCCTGGCAGGAGTGCTCGGAGGGCGGATAGGCATTCACGGAAGTCCCGCCAGCCGGTCCGCGGGCTATTTAGGGTCCCATAACTGACCGGGCGCGGTCTCAAACTCAGGCCCGGCAGGAGTGCTCGGAGGGCGGATAGGCATTCACGGAGGTCCCGCCAGCCGGTCCGCGGGCTATTTAGGGTCCCATAACTGACCGGGCGCGGTCTCTAACCCACGCCCGGCAGGAGTTCTCGGAGGGCGGATAGGCATTCACGGAGGTCCCGCCAGCCGGTCCGCGGGCCATTCAGGGTCCCATACATGACCGGTCGCGGTCTCTAACCCACGCCCGGCGGGAGTGCTCGGAGGGCGGATAGGCATCCACGGACGTCCCGCCAGCCGGTCCGCGGGCCATTCAGGGTCCCATACATGACCGGGCGCGGTCTCGAACTCAGGCCCGGCAGGAGTGCTCGGAGGGCGGATAGGCATTCACGGAGGTACCGCCAGCAGGTCCGCGGGCCATTTAGGGTCCCATAAGTGACCGGGCGCGGTCTCGAACTCACGCCCGGCAGGAGTGCTCGGAGGGCGGATAGGCTTTCACGGTGGTACCGCCAGCCGGTCCGCGGGCCATTTAGGGTCCCATAAGTGACCGGGCGCGGTCTCTAACCCACGCCCGGCAGGAGTGCTCGGAGGGCGGACAGGCTTTCACGGAGCTCCCGCCAGCCGGTCCGCGGGCCATTTAGGGTCCCATAAGTGACCGGGCGCGGTCTCGAACTCACGCCCGGCAGGAGTGCTCGGAGGGCGGATAGGCTTTCACGGTGGTACCGCCAGCCGGTCCGCGGGCCATTTAGGGTCCCATAAGTGACCGGGCGCGGTCTCTAACTCAGGCCCGGCAGGAGTGCTCGGACGGCGGATAGGCATTCACGGAGGTACCGCCAGCTGGTCCGCGGGCTATTTAGGGTCCCATAACTGACCGGGCGCGGTCTCAAACTCAGGCCCGGCAGGAGTGCTCGGAGGGCGGATAGGCATTCACGGAAGTCCCGCCAGCCGGTCCGCGGGCTATTTAGGGTCCCATAACTGACCGGGCGCGGTCTCTAACCCACGCCCGGCAGGAGTGCTCGGAGGGCGGATAGGCATTCACGGAGGTCCCGCCAGCCGGTCCGCGGGCCATTCAGGGTCCCATACATGACCGGGCGCGGTCTCTAACCCACGCCCGGCAGGAGTGCTCGGAGGGCGGACAGGCTTTCACGGAGCTCCCGCCAGCCGGTCCGCGGGCCAAATAGGGTCCCATAAGGGACCGGGGGCGGACGCTAAACCACGCACTCAACTTGGCACTCTGAAGCACCCAAGAGCGCTTTTTACTAGAAAACGTGCTCAGCTCGTCGAGAAAATGCACTCTAAGCAATACAATTAAAAATGCTTATAAAACATAAACCAAACGTTGCAGGTGGTCATTTCTTCATGCGCAGTGATAAACTCGGCACTCTGAAGCACCCAAGAGCGCTTTTTACTTTGCCAACCTAACCAGAGTGACGGGAGAGGCACCATCCAGAAAACGTGCTCAGCTCGTCGAGAAAATGCGATTTAAGCAATAAAACTAAAAATGCTTATAAAACATAAACCAAACGTTGCAGGTGGTCATTTCTGCATGCGCAGTGATAAACTGGGCACTCTGAAGCCCCTAAGAGCACTTTTTACTATGCCAACCTAACCAGAGTGACGGGAGAGGCACCATTCAGAAAACGTGCTCAGCTCGTCGAGAAAATGCGATTTAAGCAATAAAACAAAAAATGCTTATAAAACATAAACCAAACGTTGCAGGTGGTCATTTCTGCATGCGCAGTGATAAACCCGGCACTCTGAAGCACCCAAGAGCGCTTTTTACTACAAATAGTGCTCAGCTCGTCGAGAAAATGCGCTCTAAGCAATACAATTAAAAATGCTCATAAAACATAAACCAAACGTTGCAGGTGGTCATTTCTTTATGTGCAGTGATAAACTCGGCACTCTGAAGCACCCAAGAGCGCTTTTTACTTTGCCAACCTAACCAGAGTGACGGGAGAGGCACCATCCAGAAAACGTGCTCAGCTCGTCGAGAAAATGCGCTCTAAGCAATACAATTAAAAATGCTCATAAAACATAAACCAAACGTTGCAGGTGGTCATTTCTTTATGTGCAGTGATAAACTCGGCACTCTGAAGCACCCAAGAGCGCTTTTTACTTTGCCAACCTAACCAGAGTGACGGGAGAGGCACCATCCAGAAAACGTGCTCAGCTCGTCGAGAAAATGCGATTTAAGCAATAAAACTAAAAATGCTTATAAAACATAAACCAAACGTTGCAGGTGGTCATTTCTGCATGCGCAGTGATAAACCCGGCACTCTGAAGCACCCAAGAGCGCTTTTTACTAGAAATAGTGCTCAGCTCGTCGAGAAAATGCGCTCTAAGCAATACAATTAAAAATGCTCATAAAACATAAACCAAACGTTGCAGGTGGTCATTTCTTTATGTGCAGTGATAAACTCGGCACTCTGAAGCACCCAAGAGCGCTTTTTACTTTGCCAACCTAACCAGAGTGACGGGAGAGGCACCATCCAGAAAACGTGCTCAGCTCGTCGAGAAAATGCGATTTAAGCAATAAAACTAAAAATGCTTATAAAACATAAACCAAACGTTGCAGGTTGTCATTTCTTCATGCGCAGTGATAAACTCCGCACTCTAAAGGACCCAAGAGCGCTTTTTACTATGCCAACTTAACCACAGTGACGTGAGGCGACCGGGCGCGGACGCTAACTCACGCCCGGCAAGAGCGCTCGGAAGGCGGATAGGCTTTCACGGAAGCCCCGTCAGCAGGTCCGCGGGCCATTTAGGGTCCCATAAGTGACCGTGCGCGGTCTCTAACTCACGCCCGGCAGGAGTGCTCGGAGGGCGGATAGGCTTTCACGGAGGTACCGCCAGCCGGTCCGCGGGCTATTTAGGGTCCCATAACTGACCGGGCGCGGTCTCAAACCCACGCCCGGCAGGAGTGCTCGGAGGGCGGATAGGCATTCACGGAGGTACCGCCAGCTGGTCCGCGGGCTATTTAGGGTCCCATAACTGACCGGGCGCGGTCTCAAACTCAGGCCCGGCAGGAGTGCTCGGAGGGCGGATAGGCATTCACGGAAGTCCCGCCAGCCGGTCCGCGGGCTATTTAGGGTCCCATAACTGACCGGGCGCGGTCTCAAACTCAGGCCCGGCAGGAGTGCTCGGAGGGCGGATAGGCATTCACGGAGGTCCCGCCAGCCGGTCCGCGGGCTATTTAGGGTCCCATAACTGACCGGGCGCGGTCTCTAACCCACGCCCGGCAGGAGTGCTCGGAGGGCGTATAGGCATTCACGGAGGTCCCGCCAGCCGGTCCGCGGGCCATTCAGGGTCCCATACATGACCGGGCGCGGTCTCTAACCCACGCCCGGCGGGAGTGCTCGGAGGGCGGATAGGCATCCACGGACGTCCCGCCAGCCGGTCCGCGGGCCATTCAGGGTCCCATACATGACCGGGCGCGGTCTCGAACTCAGGCCCGGCAGGAGTGCTCGGAGGGCGGATAGGCATTCACGGAGGTACCGCCAGCAGGTCCGCGGGCCATTTTAAGTCCCATAAGTGACCGGGCGCGGTCTCGAACTCACGCCCGGCAGGAGTGCTCGGAGGGCGGATAGGCTTTCACGGTGGTACCGCCAGCCGGTCGGCGGGCCTTTTAGGGTCCCATAAGTGACCGGGCGCGGTCTCTAACCCACGCCCAGCAGGAGTGCTCGGAGGGCGGACAGGCTTTCACGGAGCTCCCGCCAGCCGGTCGCGGGCCATTTAGGGTCCCATAAGTGACCGGGCGCGGTCTCGAACTCACGCCCGGCAGGAGTGCTCGGAGGGCGGATAGGCTTTCACGGTGGTACCGCCAGCCGGTCCGCGGGCCATTTAGGGTCCCATAAGTGACCGGGCGCGGTCTCTAACTCAGGCCCGGCAGGAGTGCTCGGACGGCGGATAGGCATTCACGGAGGTACCGCCAGCCGGTCCGCGGGCCAATTAGGGTCCCATAAGTGACCGGGCGCGGTCTCTAACCCACGCCCGGCAGGAGTGCTCGGAGGGCGGACAGGCTTTCACGGAGCTCCCGCCAGCCGGTCCGCGGGCCAAATAGGGTCCCATAAGGGACCGGGGGCGGACGCTAAACCACGCACTCAACTCGGCACTCTGAAGCACCCAAGAGCGCTTTTTACTAGAAAACGTGCTCAGCTCGTCGAGAAAATGCACTCTAAGCAATACAATTAAAAATGCTTATAAAACATAAACCAAACGTTGCAGGTGGTCATTTCTTCATGCGCAGTGATAATCTCGGCACTCTGAAGCACCCAAGAGCGCTTTTTACTTTGCCAACCTAACCAGAGTGACGGGAGAGGCACCATCCAGAAAACGTGCTCAGCTCGTCGAGAAAATTCGATTTAAGCAATAAAACTAAAAATGCTTATAAAACATAAACCAAACGTTGCAGGTGGTCATTTCTGCATGCGCAGTGATAAACTGGGCACTCTGAAGCCCCCAAGAGCACTTTTTACTATGCCAACCTAACCAGAGTGACGGGAGAGGCACCATCCAGAAAACGTGCTCAGCTCGTCGAGAAAATGCGATTTAAGCAATAAAACAAAAAATGCTTATAAAACATAAACCAAACGTTGCAGGTGGTCATTTCTGCATGCGCAGTGATAAACCCGGCACTCTGAAGCACCCAAGAGCGCTTTTTACTAGAAATAGTGCTCAGCTCGTCGAGAAAATGCGCTCTAAGCAATCCAATTAAAAATGCTCATAAAACATAAACCAAACGTTGCAGGTGGTCATTTCTTTATGTGCAGTGATAAACTCGGCACTCTGAAGCACCCAAGAGCGCTTTTTACTTTGCCAACCTAACCAGAGTGACGGGAGAGGCACCATCCAGAAAACGTGCTCAGCTCGTCGAGAAAATGCGATTTAAGCAATAAAACTAAAAATGCTTATAAAACATAAACCAAACGTTGCAGGTGGTCATTTCTGCATGCGCAGTGATAAACTGGGCACTCTGAAGCCCCCAAGAGCGCTTTTTACTATGCCAACCTAACCAGAGTGACGGGAGAGGCACCATCCAGAAAACGTGCTCAGCTCGTCGAGAAAATGCGATTTAAGCAATAAAACAAAAAATGCTTATAAAACATAAACCAAACGTTGCAGGTGGTCATTTCTGCATGCGCAGTGATAAACCCGGCACTCTGAAGCACCCAAGAGCGCTTTTTACGAGAAATAGTGCTCAGCTCGTCGAGAAAATGCGCTCTAAGCAATACAATTAAAAATGCTCATAAAACATAAACCAAACGTTGCAGGTGGTCATTTCTTTATGTGCAGTGATAAACTCGGCACTCTGAAGCACCCAAGAGCGCTTTTTACTTTGCCAACCTAACCAGAGTGACGGGAGAGGCACCATCCAGAAAACGTGCTCAGCTCGTCGAGAAAATGCGATTTAAGCAATAAAACTAAAAATGCTTATAAAACATAAACCAAACGTTGCAGGTGGTCATTTCTGCATGCGCAGTGATAAACTGGGCACTCTGAAGCCCCCAAGAGCGCTTTTTACTATGCCAACCTAACCAGAGTGACGGGAGAGGCACCATCCAGAAAACGTGCTCAGCTCGTCGAGAAAATGCGATTTAAGCAATAAAACAAAAAATGCTTATAAAACATAAACCAAACGTTGCAGGTGGTCATTTCTGCATGCGCAGTGATAAACCAGGCACTCTGAAGCACCCAAGAGCGCTTTTTACTAGAAATAGTGCTCAGCTCGTCGAGAAAATGCGCTCTAAGCAATACAATTAAAAATGCTCATAAAACATAAACCAAACGTTGCAGGTGGTCATTTCTTTATGTGCAGTGATAAACTCGGCACTCTGAAGCACCCAAGAGCGCTTTTTACTTTGCCAACCTAACCAGAGTGACGGGAGAGGCACCATCCAGAAAACGTGCTCAGCTCGTCGAGAAAATGCGATTTAAGCAATAAAACTAAAAATGCTTATAAAACATAAACCAAACGTTGCAGGTTGTCATTTCTTCATGCGCAGTGATAAACTCCGCACTCTGAAGGACCCAAGAGCGCTTTTTACTATGCCAACTTAACCACAGTGACGTGAGGCGACCGGGCGCGGACGCTAACTCACGACCGGCAAGAGCGCTCGGAAGGCGGATAGGCTTTCACGGAAGCCCCGCCAGCAGGTCCGCGGGCCATTTAGGGTCCCATAAGTGACCGTGCGCGGTCTCTAACTCACGCCCGGCAGGAGTGCTCGGAGGGCGGATAGGCTTTCACGGAGGTACCGCCAGCCGGTCCGCGGGCTATTTAGGGTCCCATAACTGACCGGGCGCGGTCTCAAACCCACGCCCGGCAGGAGTGCTCGGAGGGCGGATAGGCATTCACGGAGGTCCCGCCAGCCGGTCCGCGGGCTATTTAGGGTCCCATAACTGACCGGGCGCGGTCTCAAACTCAGGCCCGGCAGGAGTGCTCGGAGGGCGGATAGGCATTCACGGAAGTCCCGCCAGCCGGTCCGCGGGCTATTTAGGGTCCCATAACTGACCGGGCGCGGTCTCAAACTCAGGCCCGGCAGGAGTGCTCGGAGGGCGGATAGGCATTCACGGAGGTCCCGCCAGCCGGTCCGCGGGCTATTTAGGGTCCCATAACTGACCGGGCGCGGTCTCTAACCCACGCCCGGCAGGAGTGCTCGGAGGGCGGATAGGCATTCACGGAGGTCCCGCCAGCCGGTCCGCGGGCCATTCAGGGTCCCATACATGACCGGGCGCGGTCTCTAACCCACGCCCGGCGGGAGTGCTCGGAGGGCGGATAGGCATCCACGGATGTCCCGCCAGCCGGTCCGCGGGCCATTCAGGGTCCCATACATGACCGGGCGCGGTCTCGAACTCAGGCCCGGCAGGAGTGCTCGGAGGGCGGATAGGCATTCACGGAGGTACCGCCAGCAGGTCCGCGGGCCATTTAGGGTCCCATAAGTGACCGGGCGCGGTCTCGAACTCACGCCCGGCAGGAGTGCTCGGAGGGCGGATAGGCTTTCACGGTGGTACCGCCAGCCGGTCCGCGGGCCATTTAGGGTCCCATAAGTGACCGGGCGCGGTCTCTAACCCACGCCCGGCAGGAGTGCTCGGAGGGCGGACAGGCTTTCACGGAGCTCCCGCCAGCCGGTCCGCGGGCCATTTAGGGTCCCATAAGTGACCGGGCGCGGTCTCGAACTCACGCCCGGCAGGAGTGCTCGGAGGGCGGATAGGCTTTCACGGTGGTACCGCCAGCCGGTCCGCGGGCCATTTAGGGTCCCATAAGTGACCGAGCGCGGTCTCTAACTCAGGCCCGGCAGGAGTGCTCGGACGGCGGATAGGCATTCACGGAGGTACCGCCAGCCGGTCCGCGGGCCAATTACGGTCCCATAAGTGACCGGGCGCGGTCTCTAACCCACGCCCGGCAGGAGTGCTCGGAGGGCGGACAGGCTTTCACGGAGCTCCCGCCAGCCGGTCCGCGGGCCAAATAGGGTCCCATAAGGGACCGGGGGCGGACGCTAAACCACGCACTCAACTCGGCACTCTGAAGCACCCAAGAGCGCTTTTTACTAGAAAACGTGCTCAGCTCGTCGAGAAAATGCACTCTAAGCAATACAATTAAAAATGCTTATAAAACATAAACCAAACGTTGCAGGTGGTCATTTCTTCATGCGCAGTGATAAACTCGGCACTCTGAAGCACCCAAGAGCGCTTTTTACTTTGCCAACCTAACCAGAGTGACGGGAGAGGCACCATCCAGAAAACGTGCTCAGCTCGTCGAGAAAATGCGATTTAAGCAATAAAACTAAAAATGCTTATAAAACATAAACCAAACGTTGCAGGTGGTCATTTCTGCATGCGCAGTGATAAACTGGGCACTCTGAAGCCCCCAAGAGCACTTTTTACTATGCCAACCTAACCAGAGTGACGGGAGAGGCACCATCCAGAAAACGTGCTCAGCTCGTCGAGAAAATGCGATTTAAGCAATAAAACAAAAAATGCTTATAAAACATAAACCAAACGTTGCAGGTGGTCATTTCTGCATGCGCAGTGATAAACCCGGCACTCTGAAGCACCCAAGAGCGCTTTTTACTAGAAATAGTGCTCAGCTCGTCGAGAAAATGCGCTCTAAGCAATACAATTAAAAATGCTCATAAAACATAAACCAAACGTTGCAGGTGGTCATTTCTTTATGTGCAGTGATAAACTCGGCACTCTGAAGCACCCAAGAGCGCTTTTTACTTTGCCAACCTAACCAGAGTGACGGGAGAGGCACCATCCAGAAAACGTGCTCAGCTCGTCGAGAAAATGCGATTTAAGCAATAAAACTAAAAATGCTTATAAAACATAAACCAAACGTTGCAGGTGGTCATTTCTGCATGCGCAGTGATAAACTGGGCACTCTGAAGCCCCCAAGAGCGCTTTTTACTATGCCAACCTAACCAGAGTGACGGGAGAGGCACCATCCAGAAAACGTGCTCAGCTCGTCGAGAAAATGCGATTTAAGCAATAAAACAAAAAATGTTTATAAAACATAAACCAAACGTTGCAGGTGGTCATTTCTGCATGCGCAGTGATAAACCCGGCACTCTGAAGCAGAGGAGGTCCCGCCAGCCGGTCCGCGGGCTATTTAGGGTCCCATAACTGACCGGGCGCGGTCTCAAACTCAGGCCCGGCAGGAGTGCTCGGAGGGCGGATAGGCATTCACGGAAGTCCCGCCAGCCGGTCCGCGGGCTATTTAGGGTCCCATAACTGACCGGGCGCGGTCTCAAACTCAGGCCCGGCAGGAGTGCTCGGAGGGCGGATAGGCATTCACGGAGGTCCCGCCAGCCGGTCCGCGGGCTATTTAGGGTCCCATACATGACCGGGCGCGGTCTCTAACCCACGCCCGGCGGGAGTGCTCGGAGGGCGGATAGGCATCCACGGACGTCCCGCCAGCCGGTCCGCGGGCCATTCAGGGTCCCATACATGACCGGGCGCGGTCTCGAACTCAGGCCCGGCAGGAGTGCTCGGAGGGCGGATAGGCATTCACGGAGGTACCGCCAGCAGGTCCGCGGGCCATTTAGGGTCCCATAAGAGACCGGGCGCGGTCTCGAACTCACGCCCGGCAGGAGTGCTCGGAGGGCGGATAGGCTTTCACGGTGGTACCGCCAGCCGGTCCGCGGGCCATTTAGGGTCCCATAAGTGACTGTGCGCGGTCTCTAACTCACGCCCGGCAGGAGTGCTCGGAGGGCGGATAGGCTTTCACGGAGGTACCGCCAGCCGGTCCGCGGGCTATTTAGGGTCCCATAACTGACCGGGCGCGGTCTCTAACCCACGCCCGGCAGGAGTGCTCGGAGGGCGGATAGGCATTCACGGAGGTCCCGCCAGCCGGTCCGCGGGCCATTTAGGGTCCCATAAGTGACCGGGCGCGGTCTCAAACCCACGCCCGGCAGGAGTGCTCGGAGGGCGTACAGGCTTTCACGGAGCTCCCGCCAGCCGGTCCGCGGGCCATTTAGGGTCCCATAAGTGACCGGGCGCGGTCTCGAACTCACGCCCGGCAGGAGTGCTCGGAGGGCGGATAGGCTTTCACGGTGGTACCGCCAGCCGGTCCGCGGGCCATTTAGGGTCCCATAAGTGACCGGGCGCGGTCTCTAACTCAGGCCCGGCAGGAGTGCTCGGACGGCGAATAGGCATTCACGGAGGTACCGCCAGCCGGTCCGCGGGCCAATTAGGGTCCCATAAGTGACCGGGCGCGGTCTCTAACCCACGCCCGGCAGGAGTGCTCGGAGGGCGGACAGGCTTTCACGGAGCTCCCGCCAGCCGGTCCGCGGGCTGTCAAACGCGCACTTTAATAAAGTGGCACCGGCTCCCCTGTAACGGGTTCAATAAGCCGGGGGTGAAGGGACTCGTCCGTAGCTGACCACCCGAGTTAAATTAATTCTACCAGAATCAATCTAATTTCTTTACGACGCCAATCCTTTTTAAGTCATCCGACGCGCGAGCCGAGTAACTCTATTCGAGGCGAGTCGTCAATATGACCGCGCCGAAATGATGGCTCCCTTCGGTTGTTTGATGCTGGTATTACGTTACGGATATTGTTTAGATGTCTTTGATAAGACCTCAAGGATTCGTTGGTCTAGCGCACCCTCTAGCGCTAGTTTTGTCGAAATAACTTTTGATATGGCCTGGCTCTACTTGGTTTGAGGAAGTAACAAGCTTACTTCCTATTTCTCCGAAGAAAGTCCCATTTGCGGAAGTATGTCAATGATAGTGTGTGAGAATGGATTTAATGCATTAAATCACTAATTTTAACATGATATATTTAAACACTTAACCGAGAGATTGCTTCCACCAATTCGATTGTTTCCAACAAAATAATATTTTACTTAATACGATTGAAAATGATTTAATCGGATTATTATTATCTTGCAATTTATTTTGAAGGCAAATTAGTCCCTCAAAATCATTCAAAGTAGCCTCTGACGCGGCCCGAAAAAACAGGAACGGGCTCGTGCCCGAAGGACATTTACTAATTATAGCTCTAACACTAATCCGAAAAGTCGAATTTGAAAGCCTTCCTTATTGTTATTTATTATGGTATGTTTGCATACCATAATAATCTCCTATTTATAAACTGAGTTATCAACCCAACCTCAAACAATTAATTGCATACAAATTAGCGCACCACGAATTAAATGAGTATATAAAACACATTTATTGAAGAAGCATGAAATAGAATTACAAATCTCATGGCATATTAGTCCCTCAAAATCATTCAAAGTAGCCTCTGACGCGGCCCGAAAAAACAGGAACGGGCTCGTGCCCGAAGGACATTTACTAATTATAGCTCTAACACTAATCCGAAAAGTCGAATTTGAAAACCTTCCTTATTGTTATTTATTATGGTATGTTTGCATACCATAATAATCTCCTATTTATAAACTGAGTTATCAACCCAACCTCAAACAATTAATTGCATACAAATTAGCGCACCACGAATTAAATGAGTATATAAAACACATTTATTGAAGAAGCATGAAATAGAATTACAAATCTCAATCCTCCAAAAACTGAACAATCCCACTCACTGATACACTTGCAAATAAAATCATTCAATCCCGGAGCACTTTTGATTGCAAAACAAAAATCAGAAAAGAGGGAAAAGGTAGCTACCAATTGGGTGTTATTTTCTTTTTGGTGGAAATAAAGTCGAGTGATCAGTTCGATTTTATTTCTAAAATCCAATTTGGAAACTAGTTAGGCCCCGTGAGGACAGACTACCCGATGACTGTCTCCTCCGCTTGCGTACATACAGAAGAAGTCTCCCCTCACCTAGTTTCTCATGCAAAGTTGTTCAGTCCAATTCTTTGAGTAAATCCAAGTTAATCCAGGCCAGCGATCTTGCGTCTCACACAAGGCTCTTGAAGGCTGTAGAAAAAGTCTTGAAACTCGTACGGGCTTCTTCACGTATGAACGCGGTCCGGGAGAGAGCCCCGCAGATGTCCAAGGTGACCTTTTTATAGACCTCTCTGGCCCTCCCCCCTTTTTTCTATACTGTCCTCTATAATGTCCAGCTTCCCACGCTCATAGGCTATGAGTCACAACCTTGCGGTTTGAGCAGGTGTCCGCTGGCCTCTATACTGTCCAGTTTCCCACGCTCATAAGTTATGAGTCATAACCTTGCGGTTTGAGCAGCTGGTTCCACCCCACTCCCCTTCCACCAAAAATCTGTAGAAACCCCGGCAAGCACCTTATTTCCTCTTTTCTTCACTTCTCCTTTCATAAAACCAATATTTCAAAGTTACACTTTTTACTCAACCATTTAAATCAGAAATCAAAGCCCTTGATTTTATGTTTTAACCTTTTTCTTAACACACCACTCGTGGTGGGCTTCTTTTCCTAATTGTGTGATAATATTGCTTGTTGCTGTTACAGAATATATTTCAGCCAAGCAAAGAAAAATAAAAAGAAGAAAAAATAAAATAAAAATAAAAACTTATTTGTTCTTTCCTTTCCAACAATTTTTAACACACCCCTATTCTTATATGGGTGGGCAGCTTAGTCTAATTCTGTGATAATATTGCTTTAAGCGGTTACAGAATATATTTTAGCCAAGCAAGTAAAATAAAAATACAAATAAAAACCATTTTTGTGCTTCCATGTGTGTCCCATAATCCGACCCCTCTTTCTCTTTGGTCTCCTGCACCGGTTTGGCTCCATCTTTTGGAGAATTTTGGAATTTCAGCTTTGCCAATTCATTCAATTTTCCCCCACTTAATTTTGCACCATCTGCTGTCAAAATTTGGAATGTCAGCCCCGCCAATTTATTACTGGGAGCAATCCATACTCACTTTATGCACCATTTGTTCCCCCCCCCCCACTCCATGTTACATGACACGGCCCCTTTGGATTGAGAAGCAGGTAATAAATCACCCCGTCCACAACCCACTTCATGAGCTAATCAGTCATTTCATCGTCGGAGATATTCACAACCTCAGCGGTTGTAGATGTAGGGCAGGTCGTTGTCCCATCCCCCTGTCTGGCGATCTCTGCAAGGGCGTTGATCAGGCGGGTCAAGCGATCAGAAGGGTCGTCGTCGTCCCTCCGAGCTTCCAACGTGAGGACTCTCAGCAGCGGAGGTGTCGAAGTCCCTGTGGCAGTACTCTCGGCGTCATTCTCATCGTCCGCCTCATCTCCGTGCCAATCGCGAGCCTCGACGTCGTCCTCAGACACAGACGGAGCCCCCGGTGGGGAGCCAGCCTGTGAAATGGGGGGAATGTCGCCGCTGGAGCCAGGATTCTCACGTCGACGGACGCCGTCAGGAGCTTGACGCTCCAAGCACTCATCGCATGGTACTCCGCACTCAACGAAGGTCCCATCCAGGGACCAATGTCCAAAACAGCGGTCCCGACGTGCAGGCCGGACAAGTCCCACCGGGGCCCCGTTGGGCTGCTCCATCCCCTGAGGCGAGTCGCGCCCTGTACGCGGGGTGTTGTAAAAGTCCGCAGACAGCCGCCGGTGAACCGGACTGACGGTCAAGCAGCGGCCACACTGTGAATGTGATGTGACGCATCGAGCGCCGTTCTGTTGGCGCCATGTCATGTGGGTTAGGGGCCAAATGGTGCCGTGAGCATCCCCAGCCTCCTCGAGGAGAACCGTACATGTAGACAGGGACCCTCTAGATGTGTCGAGCAGAGTTGCGGTGGACATTAAATCCGCATATCCCTCCCATCCGAGATGGTCCAAGCTGTACCGCTCCCCTTCCTTTACATAAATTCCGTCTGGGACTAGCCAAGCCACATTAAAGCAGGCCGGGTAACAACAGTCCCCCACATAAGCCTTTCCGATCACCCAGGCCAATTTCATACGGTTCACCCCGCATAGGACGCACTCCGGTGCATCCGCAACCCGGTGCACCATCTGGAACACATGGAAGCACAAATGTAATATATCAAATCATAAACCCTCTACCCGCCCTATGGCGCACAATAGGGGGGCTCCTCGGCTCCCCTCCTCTATCCGTAGGGGACGGGAGAGGAAAAAAGACAGAGTATGTAAAAAACCATGTCGTCATCACAAGTTGGTCCACTATGTCGCTCCAAAGCAACACTGACAATAGCCCCCATATTGTGCACCAGAGCATTAGTTTGGCCGTGCGCTTTTTCCACGTGACAGAGGAGCGAACATTTCGGTCCAGTTGTGACACCTTTCCAAGCACATGCGCGGCCAATCCTATTACTAATATCGCTTCTAGTATGATAACTCCAAATATGACATAGTAACAAAACATTGATCCTATTTCTAAAGCCATCCAAAGACAAAGCAGCACAATCCCCGCGATGCCTCTGGACGTTTTAGGATCCAAATATATTCGGCCGTGCATATACACGACAAAGAGACCCAAGCCCATCGTGTATATCTTGTACAAAAATCTCAAAAGCAAAACTTTGAGAATTGCCATTACCAAAATCACCGGCCTAGTCATTTGTCGCGAGTCCCATGACCCAGAACAGCAATAGGCCGCCCAGATGCTGAACAAAACCCAATATTGAGGTTCATTACTCACTTTTAGCGCTCCGGGCCTCCCCATTGGATTAATAAAAATACTGGCATTACTCGCCATGGCTTCTCTTACTTCCCTTTTTTATCTTCCCTTTTTTGCTTGTTTTTTTTTTTTTTCTTATTTTCTGTTTGTCTCCCCGAAATCTTCAGTCACTGAGCTTCCCTGGCCCGAATGTGCGGCCACCGCCCGACCCCTTCTATTTAAGAAGAAATCTTGACTCCCCCTCCTGAGAGGGGTGTCATCCGCGTAGGTAGTGACGCCCCAATAATTGTCAGAGTTCGAAGTCTCTTGACATTTCCTTTTAAGGCAGTGCCCGCTACGATCGCGACCCCAATCAAAACGAACACCAACAATATCCCCGCCCCGGCCGATTTCAGCACCACTGTCAAAGCGCCAGTAATTACATCACCAATAACGCCTATCGCGGCGTCTTTAGCCGCTTGAAGTGCCGATCCGATCTTTTCAAACCAAGTACAGTCGTGAATATTTTTTCCATGGCCACACTTGATCCAATGTTCCCCGGGGGAGAAACATGTTCCATTATTGAAAATCCTATTTGGCCCTACCCAATCAAATCCCATAAACTGTCGGCCTTCGCAAAGGCTCTTTCGAAACGCCCGCCCTTCCGCAATCTGTATTAGAGCTGGCAGCCGATATGGAATTGACACAGGTCTACTCAGATTAAGCAATCCTTCATTTTGTAACCAAGTTTCACACGGCTGTCGGTCGCTAGAGGGCTGACGCCTCCACATTTTCTGCGGCGAGTTCAACTCCCACAAGGCTCCTTCCACACTTCTGTATTTCTCGTCTAGATACTTGTCTGCACAATATTCTTTCCAATTAGGCAATGTAATACATTGTTCACGAGCTAGGGCCACTAGGCACTTTGTTTTATCAGTGTTACAAGTCATTGACCAAGGCCGAGGATTCACATAGATATAGGGGGAATACATGCCCGTGGGCCAAATATCAGTTTCTTTCGAATATACTGTCGCCATAAATTGGTATTGGACCCAATAATTTGTAGTTACATTTAAACAGGGTATCACCCATTGTTTCATTTCATACCCATTAAACCCCCACCACGTCTTCTCGGCCACTCTTGTGGCCACCTCAGACCATGCCTGTAACACCCCTTTAACTGTTCTGTTTGCCAAGAGACTGGTACAGTTGTGAACCCACCTAGTGCCCAAGACGGATCGTTTGATCTCATCCAGGTCACATCTTGGCGACTTTCCAACAGTCCAGTCCCTACCATGCAGATTAACATAAATCTTCCCCACTACACATTGGTCAATTTTGTCAAAGTCCCCCGGTACCACTGTAAATAAATCGTCAGGCGTGGGCACCCGCTGAACCCATAATTGTCTCGCGGACGTGTACAACCGGTGTCCCCCTTGGTACCTGGCTGGCACAGCTATTTCTCTTTCGACCTGCCACAGCCATGGCAACGATTCATTCAACCAAAACTCAAAATCCACCGGACCTTTATTAGGGTTGAATATCCTCCCTGACTTTGTCGAGGCTGTGACAGGGGCCATTAATTTCTGGTACTTATACGCCCACATTATAACATGGTAATTGTCACTGCAAATTTGTCCCACATTAAAATAACACGGATCTAACCCACTATAAACCTTCTGGCAATCCCTAAACGCCGACGTCCTTTCGTCGGGCCGGCTTCGACGTACCCTGGTAAGCCGACGCTTACTGTTTGAATAATTTGGCGTTTTTTCACAAACTAAATCCAAACAACTCCAACACGGTTCCCAGCCGGGATAAGTACCGTGGCAAGTGGAGTTTTTCATCGGAGCTGGGAATGAAAATTCCTCCGGCCTCCTACTGCCTTTCTCCCAATAACCACCTTGAGATTCGGGCAACGGGACACACGAAGCATTACTATACCATTCTGCGTGCTCATGTCCCTCCTTGTAAATCCAATTCCTCTTAACAATTTTTCCCTCCAGTCTTTTTTTGCAAATCAAGCTTATTGTCAGATTGGCATAATTTCTGGGTGCCATAAAATACCGAATATCACAAGCACTGATGCTGTGCCTGGCATGTCGTGTCCCATTTACGCGTTCAAAATGGTCGGAAAAAAGAGTCACTTCCCTCAAGATGTCCCTCTTCGTCTTATTCCGTTTGTCTTCCTGATTACCAGGGAGCGGAAATGCCCCTGGTTTGAACGGCCAAGCGGTCATCTTTCCTGGTTGTCGTAGCATCGTCGTCCAAAGCTGCCGCGCAGAAATGTCAGGCGCCGTGGAATCGTTCCATTCCACGGTGATGCTTTCAAACTCCACAGCCCAACAGGTCTGGTTGAAAAGCCGTGTTCCATCATATCTGACGTTGATCATCTCCATCAGGTCGTTCCGGGTTGTACTCATTCGAAGCGCGTAGCAGACCAGGACGCATGCCAAAATGACTGAAATAAGTACTGCCGCCAGCCAGTCCATCGCCCGGGACCTCCTCCTTGGCAAGGCGGGCCGAGGAGAGATGGTCGGCTCCCAATCAATTGTGTCCCAATCCACCACAGGGTAGTCGAGCAGGTCCCGCGGCTCTTCGTAAAAAGGTGAGATTCGAGGAACCTCATAACCATCGTTCGCTCTGAAAGTCACTCCTTTCTCCTGACGGTGGACAGCATATCTTTCCACCGGTCTTGAGCTTGCTCTGTGGTCCAGGGGAGGAATCACCCCTGGCCAGGTGCCATCCAGGCTTGGCCCTGGATTATTCCTCTCTGAAGCTGTGTTCGCATAGATTGGCTCCAAAGTTATCCATTCCTTATTCACATATATTTCTTGCCCCTCTTCTTCCCGTCGTAAAGCCCTCTTACCAAAGGCCGGATTGTTCCAGCCCTTTGCCTCGGTGTGTGTGACCCCTGGGTCGGCGAGGTCGCAGCCAGGAAGGACAGCCACGCAGTCCGGGAGAATACGTGGTGACCCACCACCCTCCAAGCTCATTGTTCTCCTTCTCTTGGCTCCGTGCGGGTAGCTCATGGCTGAGCATTCCTCGGGGTCGAATGAAGATCTGGTACCTCTCCTTCTTGTTTATACAAGATTTCCTTCAGCCCCTCCTTCGTCACTGGCCACTCCCCTGTGACATCATCCAAGTCGGATGGGCACGCCTTCCTCCTGTGGCCTCCGCAGTCCCTGCTGTCAGCCTCTTTCACTCTGGCTCCTACAGTCCATTTACAACACAGTGTTATTATATATACATATTCACAAAAAAAAAATTCTTGTGGACTCCTTTATTCGTTGTCCCTGCCCGGGGAGTCTGGCCGACTCCACTGTTTAGTCAGCTCATCCACGGCAGCTCGTCGACTTTCCTCCCACCGCGGTGGTAGTGATTTGTCAAACCACAACGTGTAATAGGAAGCTGCTCGGGCCAACTCTGCTAATGATGTGTCAGACGCGGATGGCCCTGGTTCCTCAGGACTGGTATCCACCGTATCCTCTGACCTGTCGCTCTCTCGGCCGTCGACCCGTCCTCTAGTCTCGTAGGCTCTTCGCTTCCTCACCGCTAATATTGGACACGTCTTGAGGGAGCGGTGGCGGTCCGGTCCCCATCTGGTGCTTCCACTTCCATCACATCCAGGCGTAGGACACGCCTCAAGGGTCCCCGCATACACCGGACATCCTCCGAGCGAGCGGTGGGTACTTGACCCTGGTCGGGTGTTCCCACCCCCACTACAGCCAGGCATGGGGCAAACTGCCGGATATGACTTCGTCAAGCACTGGGAGGGGGACGGGAACTTTCCGGTTTGGTGACTTGCGCCACCGCCTTCCGCGTTTGGGCTTCTCGCTAAATTCTCCCCCTGGTTTGGTGTAGTTCTGGGGAGAGAAGTGGTTAAACCCCTTAAGTCTCCCGCCCCTCGTTTTTCAACGTCGTCTTCCTTAGTTATTATCGATTGAGGCAGACCCTCCTGCGTCAACTCCAGCTCCGGGCTCTCCTGACGTTTTCCTCTCTCTGGCGGCTCCAGGTCATTCATTTCCTCAACTGTTTCTTGAGGTTCCCTTGCCGCCGCTGCGGCCTCCTGTTCCCCTCTTTCTTCGCGAAGAGGAACCAGGATTTGCTCTCGTTCTTCTCTTGCTCCGCTGAGCGGAATCGGGACTTGCTCTTGTTCCGCTCTCGCTTGTCTTGGATCCCTGCGAATCGCCCGGACCAGGACTCCGGCGCCCATTATGGCGAAGAAATGGCTGAGACGTTTGGCTTCGAATGTCACTCCCAGCGAATATATTCCTTCATAGGGAATGATTGCCATTTTGACTGTAATCCCTACCAGTGCTGCCTCATCCTCATTCACCAAAAGGCCGGATCCGACTTTGTTACCAGGAGCTAAACAAAACATTCCCTTCTTCGTTACATACTGAAATCCTTTGTTACTCATGTCCAACACACTTCGGTAGCAATACATATTGCTCACGACTGTGTTGGTCTCCGTAGGGGCTGCCCCCACCGCGACCAACGGTGCGTCCTTGTACGCCACCAACTGGGCTATTGCCCGGGCCCAGGTGATTGGCTTCCAAGGCTCGTTCAGCAGGTCTCCTAATGCTGTGCAGCCCCCTACTGGAATAATTGATGCACGAGCAAACAAGGCCCTTTCATCGGCCTTGTCCGTGAAACAGCCGGCAGGCCGGCCAGCTTGCCCTGTCCAGGGCCAGCAATAGCCCAGGGCTGCATATAAATTCTTCATGGCCTGTTTGTGATCGTATGCAGGCCAAGCTGCTCCCCCCAATACTGGATAGAGGGTTGCTAGGGGAGTCATGGCCTTGGTGATATGCCATCCTTGTGCCTCACCTACTCTTAATAATTTTCCCGTTGCCATGCGATCCAAACACATGGGGCAATATGTCAGTATACCGCCGTCCCAAGCGCATGTACACGTGGCCACTTGTTGAGCCCGTGCATCTATGATCAGTCCGGTCTCCCACTGTGCAAAGACCACCATTCTTGCCAAGATGGTGATCCGACAAGGGTGGCACACCATGGCATCCAGCACTTTGACCGGGAGCCTGTCCTCGTTCCTCAGGGCAAACTCCAAGTCTCTTACGTCGGGGGTCATATTTGATGGCATCATGAAACCTACTCCTGACCACCTAGTAGGCAACAAATTTGGTGTCGAACAAATGACACATGCTTCGTCGACCCTTGTCCAGCGAAAATGTTCCGGTCCATCGGGAGTGCCCCCCCTCTTGGCCAATTTCACTAGATTTAGGGCCCTTCCGGCTTGAATCCCATACGGCGACCGTCTTACGATGACCGCTCCTTTGTGCGCGGCCAAGCGCACGAAGGCCGGGAATCTACTGTAGTCGGTTGCCATATATCTTCTAAGTTACTTCTTGGTTTTAATTGGGTCAGCCGGTAACGGCTTCAGCTGTTCAACTCCCTGGATTCCTTTCCTCTTCAGTCGTACTGTGTTGTCATCCAAAACCGCACTGACTATGTCCAAGCAGTCGTACTTGGCCTTTACTGCAGTCTTGCTGTTCAGGTCTCTCGACTTGACCCACACCTTCTGTCCAACGCTGAACCGACACTTCTCTTTATGCTGGATCGAGCCGTCTTGGGTCCTGCCCACTTCCTGTGACACAAAGTGCCGTTGGTTGAGTTCTTCGGACGGGGAGGGCCGGCTGGCCCTAGTCCTTCCGTTCAGGTCTGCAACCAAATCAAGTAGTTTAGTACTCCATTCTTTCCCGTTTGCATTTTTTCCCAGCCAGGTTTTAACCAGCCCAATGGTTCTCTCTGCTACCCCGTTAGCCTGTGGTGTGTACGGAGGCGAATAGACTCTGATTATTCCCCGCTCACTACACCACTTGTCCACCTGGGCATTTTTGAAATGAGTTCCATTGTCTGTTCTTAATTCTTTGGGAATTCCTAGCCACATGCACCCGTCTTCCAGTGTCTTGATCACGCTGTTTGCGTTGGCTTTCCTTACTGCTTTTAGCCCGACATGTCCTGACATTGAGTCAACAAGCACAACAAGGTATTTCTCACCCTTAGTGCCACATATCCCCAAGGGGCCGGCTACGTCCATACAAACCGAGCCCCACGGCACAGTACTCCTGATCGTCAATCCGTCCGTGCGATGTCCTCGTCGCCCTGCGTTATATTTGTTGCACAGATTACAATCACGCAGGACCGCACGAATCGTCCTGTCAGGGACCCAGAGTTCCAGCATTTCTAATTCTTTTCGCGTAGGCAACGGACCCGCGTGGCCTAGTGCTTCATGTACTGCCGACACGACCTGCCTTACGCTTCCATCTGGGACCACTTTTCCGCGAGGGGTTTTGTCCCAGTTTTCTGCCCCTACAACTATTATTCTTCTTTCTTGGACGTATCGATCAACTTCATTATTCCCTCTCCAATGAGCTCCTTCTTTCACATGAGATCTTTGGTGGACGACATCAAGACACATATTTAGCTGCAACTCAGCTATTTTCTTCCACACTTCATGGTGGGCCACTAGTTTTCCCCTTGTGCCTTCAAAGCCATTTTCCACCCAAATGGCTAGGTCGAATTTGAGTGCTTGTGCACAATAATGACTGTCAGTTACGAGTGTCACGCGTCCAGCGTGATTTTTCTCCGCTTCTAACAGTCCTTCCAGCACTGCCGTAGCTTCTCCTGCCTGCGCGCTGCCGGGTGTCCTACCTTTGCGGCGGCAACGCTCCTCTCCATTTTGTTTCAGAATAAAACCCCAGTGGGCATTCTGGTCTCCTTCCTTTTTTGACCCGTCGGTGTAAAGAGTCCATTCATAGGGCTTTTCTTTTTCTGTTTCTTTTGCCAATGTCTGCTTTTTGGTGGAGGTTGTTGTCGGGCCAATGTCTAAGTCGGGATCTAGTAGGATGTCCTCCCATCTTCCCCACCTGACATTGGTCGCTTTTGTGCTCTCGATTGTGGATTTCCGAAGAAAACGATGCACGTTACTTCCGGTTTGGACTTTGATACCTTGCCCTTGTGCCAGGTCTTTCAAATTGCTCCAGTACTTGGCTAACACTGCAAGTTCTTTCTCCTCCTGGGGAAATTTCTTCTCGACACTGGAGAGGGTATAGGTCCACAAAGCCACCAAGCCAGCACCTTCGTTGCTGACCGTCACCATTGCATCATTTTCCTCGCAATGCACCTTCGCGACAAGTTTTACTGTCAGACTTCGTGGCTCAAGCCGCACGGCTTCTCGGACGGCTTGTTTCAAGTTATTCAAATTTTGATTGTCATTGTCTGACCACTGCCACTTCGCCGTCTTTTGGCTCTCCGGAGCTTTCTTCAAGCGCGCGTACAGTGGTCTTGCATGTTTCTGATAGTGGGGAACATGATCCCGCACATAGTTGCACAGTCCAAGTATTCGCTGCAACTCTGTCTCTGATCCCGGAGGCGAAATCCGTTCGATTTTTTGTCGAAATCCCTCTGAGATGCCCAGATCCTCGGTCACCTGGAATCCCAAGTAATCCACTTGGAACCGGGCTAGTTGGCATTTCTTGAGATTCAGCTTCAGACCCGCAGCGGAGACTCGTTCCACAACCCTTTGCAGCAAGTTTAGATGTTCCTCTTCTGTGTCATTTGAAACAAACACATCATCAATATACACCGTGACATCCAAGCCATCCAAAACTTGTAAGACAGTCGATTGAAACACATTCGGGGAATTCTTGTATCCTTGCGGCAATCTTTGCCACACGTACGACTTCCCCCTGTGTGTAAATGCTGTTTTCCCTTGCGATGTTCTGGCTAGTCGTAATGAAAAAAATCCATTTGCCAAGTCAATGCATGACTTGTATTTTTTCACTCTCAGCGTCTTGAGGGATGCCTGGGGATTTATGAGGCTCGCTCGATTAGCCACCGTCCGGCGGTTAAGAGCTTTAAAGTTGATTACCGGCCTCCAGCCTCCTCCTGCCGCCGCTGGTTTCTTTACGGCCTGAATTGGGCTGTTGGTCACTGGATTAGGCTCTTCTCGAATGATGCC
Source organism: Syngnathus acus (assembly GCF_901709675.1). NCBI lineage: Eukaryota > Metazoa > Chordata > Actinopteri > Syngnathiformes > Syngnathidae > Syngnathus > Syngnathus acus. Next base: position 26,712 of record NW_023590203.1, read on the forward strand.
AAGCTGTAAGAGTTCCTTCACAATTGTTTCCATTTCAGCCACTGCTTCAGGGTTCAGGGGATATTGTCTTACCGGTGGATGAACTCCCCCCTCAATGGTGTGGATGTACTTTGATCCAAGGTCTCCACAATCGTTCTTGAAATGCGCCACGGCTGCTTTCTCCAATATTTTGGTCAGCCTCCGCTTTCCGTCCGGGGACAGATCGCTGTCTTGGACCAGTTGGCTCTTCACGGTCTCCACATCCACCGGCTTGTACCACTCATTAAGTGGCATAATTTTTGTCGGGCCCACACGGACTGCTTTTGCTCTTATCATTTCTAATCTTGTTTTTACTGACTGACGCTGGTGTTTCGGTTTTTTTAGATCCTCTGCGTCTCTCAAAGTCAATAGATTATGAGGCCCTTTGACCCAAACTATTCCTTTCCAAATTCCAATGGGCATATTAGTCACTGATCCATCTGCCACCATCACAGTTAGGTGTCCTATTCTTTTTAAGGCTTTGCGGGTCATTGACACCTCGGCTCCTGTATCCACCAAATATGGAGCTCCTTCGATTTCAGCGTAGAGGTTGTCTCCATCCCTGTAAACACCCGTCAGGGTGACCCGCGCCTCTTCTTCATTCATTTCCTGGGCCCCGCAGGGGCTGCAGCCTTGCGAGCCTCCGCCAGGGCCTTTCTTTCTTCTGGTGACATTTTGTCATATACTTCTTTTGCCACGTAACCTGTTGGATTTACTTTTCTATCCATTGATTTCGGCTTGACCTGGGCGTTCTGCTTCTGGTCATAATTAGACCTTTGCTCCTTCTCATAAGTTGGCCTTGGTGGTGGTTTCCGCCCTGCTTGCGTCTCCTCTGTGCGAGAGCGAGTACTGCCCGATGGACCTGGCTTTTGTCTCTCCATGTAGTGTTTTGTTACTCTGTCCCATTTCTTTATGGATTCTTCGATTCGTGCCAGAGTTGCCTCCGCACCCAGTTTCACAAAAGTAGTGTCTTTGTCCTCGGTGACTGCTCTCAAAACTCGCACATATCTGCTTGGGCTTACCACTTGCTTCAACTTATGCCACACATTCAACAAGGTGAGACCCTGTTTCAGTGCTTCTTTAGCTCTGGTTATATGCACATCTTCGTCATCTTCTTCGTCATCCACCCATCTTTGATAGGCTTCCTGCGCTGTCTCGTCTCGGCCTATGGGCTCGGCTGTAATGTATTGCAGCCACATCTTTTTTGACAATTCTCCACCCGGACTTTCTTTGATTACTGGCCAAGTGGCCGATAAGTATTCTTTGACGCTTTCCTTCTGGTACTTAACGCGCACCATGCCTTTTAGGGTCTTAAAGGCTCTTGTTTCTCTTTCCATGTCGTTTGCGGCCATCCCTGTGTTATCCAGGTAAGTCGCTCCCATTTGCGTGGTGTTCGGCTGAGCCTGCTGGGTGGCGTTTGCAATTAGGTTGGTTTGTGTGGACATAGCGGGATTAGCAGTGTATATGTCCAGGTCATCGCACGCTCTCAGCTCTTCTTGAGCGGCATCATACACGCCCTGCTTCATCCTTCGCAATAGTACATCATACATTACAGTTACAAAGCCTTCTCTAAAATCTTTTGTCAAGTCGGTGTAACTTACTAAAGTATGGTAGGCTGGTGTGTTTAACACGTTCATTGCCTCCCTGTAAGTTAATTTCACCGGGATGTCTATATTCCTTTCTATCTTTTCCCACCAGGCCGGCGGGAATGGGTATTCTTTCTGCCTGACTTCTGGGATGTAGGTTTTCCTTCCATCCTTGGTTTCTACCCAACCGAATTGAATGTCCCTCGCCAGCCTTTCCGAGGCCTGGTAGATGCTTAGCACCGGCCGTTGTTTTTTGATTCCTTTACGGGTTGCTCCTCTCACAACTCTCGGTGGTGGGTCATTTGGATCAGGAGGGACCACGGCCGACATCACAGAAGCTTGATTTTCCTCTTCAGAGACCACATCGTCGCTTGAGGTGGCGGCCTCCCTGTTTTCCACATCTCCATCTTCATTACGCCCTTCCTCGTTGGATGTAGGGTCGTGTTCGATGGCACCAACCTCTGCGTTTCTTGGTTCTGTTTGCTGACGGGGTCTCTGAACCGTGGAGGGACGGTTCTTGGGAGTAGACGTCAGGCGTGCTCGGTAAGAGACACCTGTATCTTCTCGGGCAGATCTTATAACCACTCTCCTCCCTTTTCCTTGAGGCGGTTGTTTTGGTGGAGCTGGGCTCCCCGTTGGTGTTGGATTCGGCCCCCTTGGTCCGGTTATTTCCGTGTTGATTTCGATTGCCACTTCCTCCTCCTCATCTCCTGTGCTTGGCGATGGCGTCCTTGACCTTTCGGTGTTCCTTTGCGGTTCCGGAATAGAACTCAAGTCAGTTCCCCCTTCTCCTTCCGTTCGAACTGCTTTGCCCGAGGGATGGGGCAGGACTGCCACCGCGTGTTGTGTTTGCTGCTCCATCTTCTGTTCTTTCCGTGCCACCTGTAGTGCTTGACCGTAAGTGGCTTCCAGGGCTACCAGTTCCCTTTCTCTTCTTTGAGAGGCTGATATTGCCAGCACAAACTCCAGCCCTTCCACTGCTGTGATTGGGGTGGATATTTGCAGCTTATATGCACCAGCAATTGCCGTCTCTGCAATTTTCCATGACATTCTTCCGGATCTAATACCGTTTACATCCGTAACTATTCGTCTGGCTCCCCTCTCGACGGCAGCATCCACCGCTTTCTCCAGGATTCTTGTCATCATCTTCAGGTAGTCCTGTTGGTTCAGGTCCGCCCGCCACTTCTGCACGAAGGCGTGTATTATCATGTAGTAGTTCGATCTTCCTCCACTTGTAAAAATGAAAGTAAGATCTTCCGGGTCATGCTCCATCTGCCGTCTCGCATCGTGCAGGTCTTCAATATATTTTTCACCGGCCATCAGTCTCAGCCGTGAATCAAAGGTTTGGTTCCATGCCCGGAATTTGTCGTTGGTGAAAACAATGAGGGCATCTCCTGTCAGTGACCAAATATCTCCGACAAATTGACACATCAGCATGTTGCATGCACTCATAATAGCGAGGCGCTGCCTTCACTTCCTCAGGTGATGGAGTTGCCAGCTCGCCTTTGATGCCAGCTTCGTTGGTCAACATTTTCACTATTGAGTCCAAATCTGTACTTGTGCTTATCAATTTTACCATATTACATTCCTCCACCATCTTTGCCCCCCATTCACACCAGTCGGGTGCTTCTCTTCTAGTGTAGCCCCTCTCAGGGTGGGCTGACACTATGATTGGTAATCCATCTTCTCCCGGTTGCTCGGCAAAAAATCTTCCATCTTTTTCGATGGCTTCCTTTACCCGCGTCGAGAGGCTTTCCGCCTCGATCGACGGGTTAGATCCCACTATGCAGTCAGTCCATTTCTGAGGCCACTTTTCTAAGCCTCCTCCATACAGTATCACACATACTGGTTCTTCATGTCGTCCTAAAGGGTCTGGATTAAACCCCTCGTGCCTGGTTCCTTCTGTAGGATAACCAGATTCGGGGTCTGTTCCTCTTATACCGCTAGCCATTTCTTTTAGTGAATAGCAATGTTTCTCAGTTGTAGGGTTGAGCTGTCTCCTTTCGACTCCTTCCCGTGCGCAATCGGAATAGGGACGATACAGCTCTTAGTTACTCAGCGGCGCCTTTTGCGTCGCTTCTACTCAAAACACCAATTCGAGAACTCCTGCCTCGCTTATTGATGCTCTCAACGGCGGGATGCACTTTTATCTTTGTTCTACTATCCCATCCAGTCACTCTACTGACAGGATTTTCTAACAAGGGTACATTCAACAGCAAATTGCAATTTAAACGTTATTGAAACGAACAAATAGTGACGGCCAATCCTCAGCCCGAAGCCCTTCTGCTTTCCAATTCTTGGGAACCCTCGCTCAACTTCAACTGTTGTCCTCAACGGATAAACAAAAACAAAAGAGCGAGTAGATACTGGGAAAAAGGAAAGAAAGAGAGAGAAAAGAAAAAGAAGAGAAAAATTAAAAAAAATAATAATAATAATAATTTCTCTGTCCACTTTTGGTTTTAGTGATCACAAAAATTCTGTAATCCACAATGCGTCTGGAAACAAAAAAGTTGTAATCCTTTTGCGTTCAGGAACAAAAAATTTGTAATCCACAATGCGTCTGGAAACAAAAAAGTTGTAATCCTTTTGCGTTCAGGAACAAAAAATTTGTAATCCACAATGCGTCTGGAAACAAAAAAGTTGTAATCCTTTTGCTTTCAGGAACAAAAAATTTGTAATCCACAATGCGTCTGGAAACAAAAAAGTTGTAATCCTTTTGCGTTCAGGAACAAAAAATTTGTAATCCACAATGCGTCTGGGAAACAAAAAAGTTGTAATCCTTTTGCTTTCAGGAACAAAAAATTTGTAATCCACAATGCGTCTGGAAACAAAAAAGTTGTAATCCTTTTGCTTTCAGGAACAAAAATTTTGTAATCCACAATGCGTCTGGAAACAAAAAAGTTGTAATCCTTTTGCGTTCAGGAACAAAAAATTTGTAATCCACAATGCGTCTGGAAACAAAAAAGTTGTAATCCTTTTGCGTTCAGGAACAAAAAATTTGTAATCCACAATGCGTCTGGAAACAAAAAAGTTGTAATCCTTTTGCTTTCAGGAACAAAAAATTTGTAATCCACAATGCGTCTGGAAACAAAAAAGTTGTAATCCTTTTGCGTTCAGGAACAAAAAATTTGTAATCCACAATGCGTCTGGGAAACAAAAAAGTTGTAATCCTTTTGCTTTCAGGAACAAAAAATTTGTAATCCACAATGCGTCTGGAAACAAAAAAGTTGTAATCCTTTTGCTTTCAGGAACAAAAAATTTGTAATCCACAATGCGTCTGGAAACAAAAAAGTTGTAATCCTTTTGCGTTCAGGAACAAAAAATTTGTAATCCACAATGCGTCTGGAAACAAAAACGTTGTAATCCTTTTGTGTTCCGGAACAACAACAAAAATAAAAAAAATAAAATAAATAAAGTAAAAGTGGAAGAGGAAAATGCAGAAGAGAGGAAAACTTTTTACTTTTCAGATCAAAGAATAGACTCTTCGTTTTGTCCTCAAAGTGTCTGCCTTCTTCCCGGCTTTGGTTCTTGGATGAAATCTAAAACATTCACTAGTTCTTCGTCTATTGGTTTGTCTTCTCTGTCTGTACCCAAAATACGTGCCCAAGTACCGGCCCCTCTAGCTTTAGCAAGTTGTGCCGCATACTCTGCGTACACCACCAACGTTACTTTTAGTACTCCATACAAGTACAAGTTAAGAAGGAGATTATCCTTACTCATCCTCCAAGTAACGTGCTAAGGGGTAGCGGTCACCGTTTACTATGACACAAAACAGTTCTAATCCTTCCGTGCTTTTAAAGGTTCTTTTCTAGGAAACTCTATTCCTTAAAGAGACTGTTCTTATGTCACTCAAGGCCGTTCTGACATTTGTTTGTATCAGTGAGTGGAATCATGACAGTTCTCGGAAAGAAAAAACTGAAAAAACTCCACACAGGTTCGTTTTGGAGCTGCGAGCAAACATCTATTAATAAATCTTAACTCACAACCCCCCTCAACTCGTTGGGCGCCAAAATGTCAAACGCGCACTTTAATAAAGTGGCACCGGCTCCCCTGTAACGGGTTCAATAAGCCGGGGGTGAAGGGACTCGTCCGTAGCTGACCACCCGAGTTAAATTAATTCTACCAGAATCAATCTAATTTCTTTACGACGCCAATCCTTTTTAAGTCATCCGACGCGCGAGCCGAGTAACTCTATTCGAGGCGAGTCGTCAATATGACCGCGCCGAAATGATGGCTCCCTTCGGTTGTTTGATGCTGGTATTACGTTACGGATATTGTTTAGATGTCTTTGATAAGACCTCAAGGATTCGTTGGTCTAGCGCACCCTCTAGCGCTAGTTTTGTCGAAATAACTTTTGATATGGCCTGGCTCTACTTGGTTTGAGGAAGTAACAAGCTTACTTCCTATTTCTCCGAAGAAAGTCCCATTTGCGGAAGTATGTCAATGATAGTGTGTGAGAATGGATTTAATGCATTAAATCACTAATTTTAACATGATATATTTAAACACTTAACCGTGAGAGTGCTTCCACCAATTCGATTGTTTCCAACAAAATAATATTTTACTTAATACGATTGAAAATGATTTAATCGGATTATTATTATCTTGCAATTTATTTTGAAGGCAAATTAGTCCCTCAAAATCATTCAAAGTAGCCTCTGACGCGGCCCGAAAAAACAGGAACGGGCTCGTGCCCGAAGGACATTTACTAATTATAGCTCTAACACTAATCCGAAAAGTCGAATTTGAAAGCCTTCCTTATTGTTATTTATTATGGTATGTTTGCATACCATAATAATCTCCTATTTATAAACTGAGTTATCAACCCAACCTCAAACAATTAATTGCATACAAATTAGCGCACCACGAATTAAATGAGTATATAAAACACATTTATTGAAGAAGCATGAAATAGAATTACAAATCTCATGGCATATTAGTCCCTCAAAATCATTCAAAGTAGCCTCTGACGCGGCCCGAAAAAACAGGAACGGGCTCGTGCCCGAAGGACATTTACTAATTATAGCTCTAACACTAATCCGAAAAGTCGAATTTGAAAACCTTCCTTATTGTTATTTATTATGGTATGTTTGCATACCATAATAATCTCCTATTTATAAACTGAGTTATCAACCCAACCTCAAACAATTAATTGCATACAAATTAGCGCACCACGAATTAAATGAGTATATAAAACACATTTATTGAAGAAGCATGAAATAGAATTACAAATCTCAATCCTCCAAAAACTGAACAATCCCACTCACTGATACACTTGCAAATAAAATCATTCAATCCCGGAGCACTTTTGATTGCAAAACAAAAATCAGAAAAGAGGGAAAAGGTAGCTACCAATTGGGTGTTATTTTCTTTTTGGTGGAAATAAAGTCGAGTGATCAGTTCGATTTTATTTCTAAAATCCAATTTGGAAACTAGTTAGGCCCCGTGAGGACAGACTACCCGATGACTGTCTCCTCCGCTTGCGTACATACAGAAGAAGTCTCCCCTCACCTAGTTTCTCATGCAAAGTTGTTCAGTCCAATTCTTTGAGTAAATCCAAGTTAATCCAGGCCAGCGATCTTGCGTCTCACACAAGGCTCTTGAAGGCTGTAGAAAAAGTCTTGAAACTCGTACGGGCTTCTTCACGTATGAACGCGGTCCGGGAGAGAGCCCCGCAGATGTCCAAGGTGACCTTTTTATAGACCTCTCTGGCCCTCCCCCCTTTTTTCTATACTGTCCTCTATAATGTCCAGCTTCCCACGCTCATAGGCTATGAGTCACAACCTTGCGGTTTGAGCAGGTGTCCGCTGGCCTCTATACTGTCCAGTTTCCCACGCTCATAAGTTATGAGTCATAACCTTGCGGTTTGAGCAGCTGGTTCCACCCCACTCCCCTTCCACCAAAAATCTGTAGAAACCCGGCAAGCACCTTATTTCCTCTTTTCTTCACTTCTCCTTTCATAAAACCAATATTTCAAAGTTACACTTTTTACTCAACCATTTAAATCAGAAATCAAAGCCCTTGATTTTATGTTTTAACCTTTTTCTTAACACACCACTCGTGGTGGGCTTCTTTTCCTAATTGTGTGATAATATTGCTTGTTGCTGTTACAGAATATATTTCAGCCAAGCAAAGAAAAATAAAAAGAAGAAAAAATAAAATAAAAATAAAAACTTATTTGTTCTTTCCTTTCCAACAATTTTTAACACACCCCTATTCTTATATGGGTGGGCAGCTTAGTCTAATTCTGTGATAATATTGCTTTAAGCGGTTACAGAATATATTTTAGCCAAGCAAGTAAAATAAAAATACAAATAAAAACCATTTTTGTGCTTCCATGTGTGTCCCATAATCCGACCCCTCTTTCTCTTTGGTCTCCTGCACCGGTTTGGCTCCATCTTTTGGAGAATTTTGGAATTTCAGCTTTGCCAATTCATTCAATTTTCCCCCACTTAATTTTGCACCATCTGCTGTCAAAATTTGGAATGTCAGCCCCGCCAATTTATTACTGGGAGCAATCCATACTCACTTTATGCACCATTTGTTCCCCCCCCCCCACTCCATGTTACATGACAGGGCCAAATAGGGTCCCATAAGGGACCGGGGGCGGACGCTAAACCACGCACTCAACTCGGCACTCTGAAGCACCCAAGAGCGCTTTTTACTAGAAAACGTGCTCAGCTCGTCGAGAAAATGCACTCTAAGCAATACAATTAAAAATGCTTATAAAACATAAACCAAACGTTGCAGGTGGTCATTTCTTCATGCGCAGTGATAAACTCGGCACTCTGAAGCACCCAAGAGCGCTTTTTACTTTGCCAACCTAACCAGAGTGACGGGAGAGGCACCATCCAGAAAACGTGCTCAGCTCGTCGAGAAAATTCGATTTAAGCAATAAAACTAAAAATGCTTATAAAACATAAACCAAACGTTGCAGGTGGTCATTTCTGCATGCGCAGTGATAAACTGGGCACTCTGAAGCCCCCAAGAGCACTTTTTACTATGCCAACCTAACCAGAGTGACGGGAGAGGCACCATCCAGAAAACGTGCTCAGCTCGTCGAGAAAATGCGATTTAAGCAATAAAACAAAAAATGCTTATAAAACATAAACCAAACGTTGCAGGTGGTCATTTCTGCATGCGCAGTGATAAACCCGGCACTCTGAAGCACCCAAGAGCGCTTTTTACTAGAAATAGTGCTCAGCTCGTCGAGAAAATGCGCTCTAAGCAATACAATTAAAAATGCTCATAAAACATAAACCAAACGTTGCAGGTGGTCATTTCTTTATGTGCAGTGATAAACTCGGCACTCTGAAGCACCCAAGAGCGCTTTTTACTTTGCCAACCTAACCAGAGTGACGGGAGAGGCACCATCCAGAAAACGTGCTCAGCTCGTCGAGAAAATGCGATTTAAGCAATAAAACTAAAAATGCTTATAAAACATAAACCAAACGTTGCAGGTGGTCATTTCTGCATGCGCAGTGATAAACTGGGCACTCTGAAGCCCCCAAGAGCGCTTTTTACTATGCCAACCTAACCAGAGTGACGGGAGAGGCACCATCCAGAAAACGTGCTCAGCTCGTCGAGAAAATGCGATTTAAGCAATAAAACAAAAAATGCTTATAAAACATAAACCAAACGTTGCAGGTGGTCATTTCTGCATGCGCAGTGATAAACCCGGCACTCTGAAGCACCCAAGAGCGCTTTTTACTAGAAATAGTGCTCAGCTCGTCGAGAAAATGCGCTCTAAGCAATACAATTAAAAATGCTCATAAAACATAAACCAAACGTTGCAGGTGGTCATTTCTTTATGTGCAGTGATAAACTCGGCACTCTGAAGCACCCAAGAGCGCTTTTTACTTTGCCAACCTAACCAGAGTGACGGGAGAGGCACCATCCAGAAAACGTGCTCAGCTCGTCGAGAAAATGCGATTTAAGCAATAAAACTAAAAATGCTTATAAAACATAAACCAAACGTTGCAGGTGGTCATTTCTGCATGCGCAGTGATAAACTGGGCACTCTGAAGCCCCCAAGAGCGCTTTTTACTATGCCAACCTAACCAGAGTGACGGGAGAGGCACCATCCAGAAAACGTGCTCAGCTCGTCGAGAAAATGCGATTTAAGCAATAAAACAAAAAATGCTTATAAAACATAAACCAAACGTTGCAGGTGGTCATTTCTGCATGCGCAGTGATAAACCCGGCACTCTGAAGCACCCAAGAGCGCTTTTTACTAGAAATAGTGCTCAGCTCGTCGAGAAAATGCGCTCTAAGCAATACAATTAAAAATGCTCATAAAACATAAACCAAACGTTGCAGGTGGTCATTTCTTTATGTGCAGTGATAAACTCGGCACTCTGAAGCACCCAAGAGCGCTTTTTACTTTGCCAACCTAACCAGAGTGACGGGAGAGGCACCATCCAGAAAACGTGCTCAGCTCGTCGAGAAAATGCGATTTAAGCAATAAAACTAAAAATGCTTATAAAACATAAACCAAACGTTGCAGGTGGTCATTTCTGCATGCGCAGTGATAAACTGGGCACTCTGAAGCCCCCAAGAGCACTTTTTACTATGCCAACCTAACCAGAGTGACGGGAGAGGCACCATCCAGAAAACGTGCTCAGCTCGTCGAGAAAATGCGATTTAAGCAATAAAACAAAAAATGCTTATAAAACATAAACCAAACGTTGCAGGTGGTCATTTCTGCATGCGCAGTGATAAACCCGGCACTCTGAAGCACCCAAGAGCGCTTTTTACTAGAAATAGTGCTCAGCTCGTCGAGAAAATGCGCTCTAAGCAATACAATTAAAAATGCTCATAAAACATAAACCAAACGTTGCAGGTGGTCATTTCTTTATGTGCAGTGATGAACTCGGCACTCTGAAGCACCCAAGAGCGCTTTTTACTTTGCCAACCTAACCAGAGTGACGGGAGAGGCACCATCCAGAAAACGTGCTCAGCTCGTCGAGAAAATGCGATTTAAGCAATAAAACTAAAAATGCTTATAAAACATAAACCAAACGTTGCAGGTGGTCATTTCTGCATGCGCAGTGATAAACTGGGCACTCTGAAGCCCCCAGGAGCACTTTTTACTATGCCAACCTAACCAGAGTGACGGGAGAGGCACCATCCAGAAAACGTGCTCAGCTCGTCGAGAAAATGCGATTTAAGCAATAAAACAAAAAATGCTTATAAAACATAAACCAAACGTTGCAGGTGGTCATTTCTGCATGCGCAGTGATAAACCCGGCACTCTGAAGCACCCAAGAGCGCTTTTTACTAGAAATAGTGCTCAGCTCGTCGAGAAAATGCGCTCTAAGCAATACAATTAAAAATGCTCATAAAACATAAACCAAACGTTGCAGGTGGTCATTTCTTCATGTGCAGTGATAAACTCGGCACTCTGAAGCACCCAAGAGCGCTTTTTACTTTGCCAACCTAACCAGAGTGACGGGAGAGGCACCATCCAGAAAACGTGCTCAGCTCGTCGAGAAAATGCGATTTAAGCAATAAAAATAAAAATGCTTATAAAACATAAACCAAACGTTGCAGGTGGTCATTTCTGCATGCGCAGTGATAAACTGGGCACTCTGAAGCCCCCAAGAGCGCTTTTTACTATGCCAACCTAACCAGAGTGACGGGAGAGGCACCATCCAGAAAACGTGCTCAGCTCGTCGAGAAAATGCAATTTAAGCAATAAAACAAAAAATGCTTATAAAACATAAACCAAACGTTGCAGGTGGTCATTTCTGCATGCGCAGTGATAAACCCGGCACTCTGAAGCACCCAAGAGCGCTTTTTACTAGAAAACGTGCTCAGCTCGTCGAGAAAATGCGCTCTAAGCAATACAATTAAAAATGCTCATAAAACATAAACCAAACGTTGCAGGTGGTCATTTCTTTATGTGCAGTGATAAACTCGGCACTCTGAAGCACCCAAGAGCGCTTTTTACTTTGCCAACCTAACCAGAGTGACGGGAGAGGCACCATCCAGAAAACGTGCTCAGCTCGTCGAGAAAATGCGATTTAAGCAATAAAACTAAAAATGCTTATAAAACATAAACCAAACGTTGCAGGTGGTCATTTCTGCATGCGCAGTGATAAACTGGGCACTCTGAAGCCCCCAAGAGCACTTTTTACTATGCCAACCTAACCAGAGTGACGGGAGAGGCACCATCCAGAAAACGTGCTCAGCTCGTCGAGAAAATGCGATTTAAGCAATAAAACAAAAAATGCTTATAAAACATAAACCAAACGTTGCAGGTGGTCATTTCTGCATGCGCAGTGATAAACCCGGCACTCTGAAGCACCCAAGAGCGCTTTTTACTAGAAATAGTGCTCAGCTCGTCGAGAAAATGCGCTCTAAGCAATACAATTAAAAATGCTCATAAAACATAAACCAAACGTTGCAGGTGGTCATTTCTTTATGTGCAGTGATAAACTCGGCACTCTGAAGCACCCAAGAGCGCTTTTTACTTTGCCAACCTAACCAGAGTGACGGGAGAGGCACCATCCAGAAAACGTGCTCAGCTCGTCGAGAAAATGCGATTTAAGCAATAAAACTAAAAATGCTTATAAAACATAAACCAAACGTTGCAGGTGGTCATTTCTGCATGCGCAGTGATAAACTCCGCACTCTGAAGGACCCAAGAGCGCTTTTTACTATGCCAACTTAACCACAGTGACGTGAGGCGACCGGGCGCGGACGCTAACTCACGCCCGGCAAGAGCGCTCGGAAGGCGGATAGGCTTTCACGGAAGCCCCGCCAGCAGGTACGCGGGCCATTTAGGGTCCCATAAGTGACCGTGCGCGGTCTCTAACTCACGCCCGGCAGGAGTGCTCGGAGGGCGGATAGGCTTTCACGGAGGTACCGCCAGCCGGTCCGCGGGCTATTTAGGGTCCCATAACTGACCGGGCGCGGTCTCAAACCCACGCCCGGCAGGAGGACTCGGAGGGCGGATAGGCATTCACGGAGGTCCCGCCAGCCGGTCCGCGGGCTATTTAGGGTCCCATAACTGACCGGGCGCGGTCTCAAACTCAGGCCCGGCAGGAGTGCTCGGAGGGCGGATAGGCATTCACGGAAGTCCCGCCAGCCGGTCCGCGGGCTATTTAGGGTCCCATAACTGACCGGGCGCGGTCTCAAACTCAGGCCCGGCAGGAGTGCTCGGAGGGCGGATAGGCATTCACGGAGGTCCCGCCAGCCGGTCCGCGGGCTATTTAGGGTCCCATAACTGACCAGGCGCGGTCTCTAACCCACGCCCGGCAGGAGTGCTCAGAGGGCGTATAGGCATTCACGGAGGTCCCACCAGCCGGTCCGCGGGCCATTCAGGGCCCCATACATGACCGGGCGCGGTCTCTAACCCACGCCCGGCGGAAGTGCTCGGAGGGCGGATAGGCATCCACGGACGTCCCGCCAGCCGGTCCGCGGGCCATTCAGGGTCCCATACATGACCGGGCGCGGTCTCGAACTCAGGCCCGGCAGGAGTGCTCGGAGGGCGGATAGGCATTCACGGAGGTACCGCCAGCAGGTCCGCGGGCCATTTAGGGTCCCATAAGTGACCGGGCGCGGTCTCGAACTCACGCCCGGCAGGAGTGCTCGGAGGGCGGATAGGCTTTCACGGTGGTACCGCCAGCCGGTCCGCGGGGCATTTAGGGTCCCATAAGTGACCGGGCGCGGTCTCTAACCCACGCCCGGCAGGAGTGCTCGGAGGGCGGACAGGCTTTCACGGAGCTCCCGCCAGCCGGTCCGCGGGCCATTTAGGGTCCCATAAGTGACCGGGCGCGGTCTCGAACTCACGCCCGGCAGGAGTGCTCGGAGGGCGGATAGGCTTTCACGGTGGTACCGCCAGCCGGTCCGCGGGCCATTTAGGGTCCCATAAGTGACCGGGCGCGGTCTCTAACTCAGGCCCGGCAGGAGTGCTCGGACGGCGGATAGGCATTCACGGAGGTACCGCCAGCCGGTCCGCGGGCCAATTAGGGTCCCATAAGTGACCGGGCGCGGTCTCTAACCCACGCCCGGCAGGAGTGCTCGGAGGGCGGACAGGCTTTCACGGAGCTCCCGCCAGCCGGTCCGCGGGCCAAATAGGGTCCCATAAGGGACCGGGGGCGGACGCTAAACCACGCACTCAACTCGGCACTCTGAAGCACCCAAGAGCGCTTTTTACTAGAAAACGTGCTCAGCTCGTCGAGAAAATGCACTCTAAGCAATACAATTAAAAATGCTTATAAAACATAAACCAAACGTTGCAGGTGGTCATTTCTTCATGCGCAGTGATAAACTCGGCACTCTGAAGCACCCAAGAGCGCTTTTTACTTTGCCAACCTAACCAGAGTGACGGGAGAGGCACCATCCAGAAAACGTGCTCAGCTCGTCGAGAAAATTCGATTTAAGCAATAAAACTAAAAATGCTTATAAAACATAAACCAAACGTTGCAGGTGGTCATTTCTGCATGCGCAGTGATAAACTGGGCACTCTGAAGCCCCCAAGAGCACTTTTTACTATGCCAACCTAACCAGAGTGACGGGAGAGGCACCATCCAGAAAACGTGCTCAGCTCGTCGAGAAAATGCGATTTAAGCAATAAAACAAAAAATGCTTATAAAACATAAACCAAACGTTGCAGGTGGTCATTTCTGCATGCGCAGTGATAAACCCGGCACTCTGAAGCACCCAAGAGCGCTTTTTACTAGAAATAGTGCTCAGCTCGTCGAGAAAATGCGCTCTAAGCAATACAATTAAAAATGCTCATAAAACATAAACCAAACGTTGCAGGTGGTCATTTCTTTATGTGCAGTGATAAACTCGGCACTCTGAAGCACCCAAGAGCGCTTTTTACTTTGCCAACCTAACCAGAGTGACGGGAGAGGCACCATCCAGAAAACGTGCTCAGCTCGTCGAGAAAATGCGATTTAAGCAATAAAACTAAAAATGCTTATAAAACATAAACCAAACGTTGCAGGTGGTCATTTCTGCATGCGCAGTGATGAACTGGGCACTCTGAAGCCCCCAAGAGCGCTTTTTACTATGCCAACCTAACCAGAGTGACGGGAGAGGCACCATCCAGAAAACGTGCTCAGCTCGTCGAGAAAATGCGATTTAAGCAATAAAACAAAAAATGCTTATAAAACATAAACCAAACGTTGCAGGTGGTCATTTCTGCATGCGCAGTGATAAACCCGGCACTCTGAAGCACCCAAGAGCGCTTTTTACTAGAAATAGTGCTCAGCTCGTCGAGAAAATGCGCTCTAAGCAATACAATTAAAAATGCTCATAAAACATAAACCAAACGTTGCAGGTGGTCATTTCTTTATGTGCAGTGATAAACTCGGCACTCTGAAGCACCCAAGAGCGCTTTTTACTTTGCCAACCTAACCAGAGTGACGGGAGAGGCACCATCCAGAAAACGTGCTCAGCTCGTCGAGAAAATGCGATTTAAGCAATAAAACTAAAAATGCTTATAAAACATAAACCAAACGTTGCAGGTTGTCATTTCTTCATGCGCAGTGATAAACTCCGCACTCTGAAGGACCCAAGAGCGCTTTTTACTATGCCAACTTAACCACAGTGACGTGAGGCGACCGGGCGCGGACGCTAACTCACGCCCGGCAAGAGCGCTCGGAAGGCGGATAGGCTTTCACGGAAGCCCCGCCAGCAGGTCCGCGGGCCATTTAGGGTCCCATAAGTGACCGTGCGCGGTCTCTAACTCACGCCCGGCAGGAGTGCTCGGAGGGCGGATAGGCTTTCACGGAGGTACCGCCAGCCGGTCCGCGGGCTATTTAGGGTCCCATAACTGACCGGGCGCGGTCTCAAACCCACGCCCGGCAGGAGTGCTCGGAGGGCGGATAGGCATTCACGGAGGTCCCGCCAGCCGGTCCGCGGGCTATTTAGGGTCCCATAACTGACCGGGCGCGGTCTCAAACTCAGGCCCGGCAGGAGTGCTCGGAGGGCGGATAGGCATTCACGGAAGTCCCGCCAGCCGGTCCGCGGGCTATTTAGGGTCCCATAACTGACCGGGCGCGGTCTCAAACTCAGGCCCGGCAGGAGTGCTCGGAGGGCGGATAGGCATTCACGGAGGTCCCGCCAGCCGGTCCGCGGGCTATTTAGGGTCCCATAACTGACCGGGCGCGGTCTCTAACCCACGCCCGGCAGGAGTGCTCGGAGGGCGGATAGGCATTCACGGAGGTCCCGCCAGCCGGTCCGCGGGCCATTCAGGGTCCCATACATGACCGGGCGCGGTCTCTAACCCACGCCCGGCGGGAGTGCTCGGAGGGCGGATAGGCATCCACGGACGTCCCGCCAGCCGGTCCGCGGGCCATTCAGGGTCCCATACATGACCGGGCGCGGTCTCGAACTCAGGCCCGGCAGGAGTGCTCGGAGGGCGGATAGGCATTCACGGAGGTACCGCCAGCAGGTCCGCGGGCCATTTAGGGTCCCATAAGAGACCGGGCGCGGTCTCGAACTCACGCCCGGCAGGAGTGCTCGGAGGGCGGATAGGCTTTCACGGTGGTACCGCCAGCCGGTCCGCGGGCCATTTAGGGTCCCATAAGTGACCGTGCGCGGTCTCTAACTCACGCCCGGCAGGAGTGCTCGGAGGGCGGATAGGCTTTCACGGAGGTACCGCCAGCCGGTCCGCGGGCTATTTAGGGTCCCATAACTGACCGGGCGCGGTCTCTAACCCACGGCCGGCAGGAGTGCTCGGAGGGCGGATAGGCATTCACGGAGGTCCCGCCAGCCGGTCCGCGGGCCATTTAGGGTCCCATAAGTGACCGGGCGCGGTCTCGAACCCACGCCCGGCAGGAGTGCTCGGAGGGCGTACAGGCTTTCACGGAGCTCCCGCCAGCCGGTCCGCGGGCCATTTAGGGTCCCATAAGTGACCGGGCGCGGTCTCGAACTCACGCCCGGCAGGAGTGCTCGGAGGGCGGATAGGCTTTCACGGTGGTACCGCCAGCCGGTCCGCGGGCCATTTAGGGTCCCATAAGTGACCGGG
>NW_023590204.1:0-40551 GCF_901709675.1 Syngnathus acus
TTTCTCGACGAGCTGAGCACGTTTTCTGGATGGTGCCTCTCCCGTCACTCTGGTTAGGTTGGCAAAGTAAAAAGCGCTCTTGGGTGCTTCAGAGTGCCGAGTTTATCACTGCACATAAAGAAATGACCACCTGCAACGTTTGGTTTATGTTTTATGAGCATTTTTAATTGTATTGCTTAGAGCGCATTTTCTCGACGAGCTGAGCACTATTTCTAGTAAAAAGCGCTCTTGGGTGCTTCAGAGTGCCGGGTTTATCACTGCGCATGCAGAAATGACCACCTGCAACGTTTGGTTTATGTTTTATAAGCATTTTTTGTTTTATTGCTTAAATCGCATTTTCTCGACGAGCTGAGCACGTTTTCTGGATGGTGCCTCTCCCGTCACTCTGGTTAGGTTGGCATAGTAAAAAGCGCTCTTGGGGGCTTCAGAGTGCCCAGTTTATCACTGCGCATGCAGAAATGACCACCTGCAACGTTTGGTTTATGTTTTATAAGCATTTTTAGTTTTATTGCTTAAATCGCATTTTCTCGACGAGCTGAGCACGTTTTCTGGATGGTGCCTCTCCCGTCACTCTGGTTAGGTTGGCAAAGTAAAAAGCGCTCTTGGGTGCTTCAGAGTGCCGAGTTTATCACTGCACATAAAGAAATGACCACCTGCAACGTTTGGTTTATGTTTTATGAGCATTTTTAATTGTATTGCTTAGAGCGCATTTTCTCGACGAGCTGAGCACTATTTCTAGTAAAAAGCGCTCTTGGGTGCTTCAGAGTGCCGGGTTTATCACTGCGCATGCAGAAATGACCACCTGCAACGTTTGGTTTATGTTTTATAAGCATTTTTTGTTTTATTGCTTAAATCGCATTTTCTCGACGAGCTGAGCACGTTTTCTGGATGGTGCCTCTCCCGTCACTCTGGTTAGGTTGGCATAGTAAAAAGCGCTCTTGGGGGCTTCAGAGTGCCCAGTTTATCACTGCGCATGCAGAAATGACCACCTGCAACGTTTGGTTTATGTTTTATAAGCATTTTTAGTTTTATTGCTTAAATCGCATTTTCTCGACGAGCTGAGCACGTTTTCTGGATGGTGCCTCTCCCGTCACTCTGGTTAGGTTGGCATAGTAAAAAGCGCTCTTGGGGGCTTCAGAGTGCCCAGTTTATCACTGCGCATGCAGAAATGACCACCTGCAACGTTTGGTTTATGTTTTATAAGCATTTTTAGTTTTATTGCTTAAATCGCATTTTCTCGACGAGCTGAGCACGTTTTCTGGATGGTGCCTCTCCCGTCACTCTGGTTAGGTTGGCAAAGTAAAAAGCGCTCTTGGGTGCTTCAGAGTGCCGAGTTTATCACTGCACATAAAGAAATGACCACCTGCAACGTTTGGTTTATGTTTTATGAGCATTTTTAATTGTATTGCTTAGAGCGCATTTTCTCGACGAGCTGAGCACTATTTCTAGTAAAAAGCGCTCTTGGGTGCTTCAGAGTGCCGGGTTTATCACTGCGCATGCAGAAATGACCACCTGCAACGTTTGGTTTATGTTTTATAAGCATTTTTTGTTTTATTGCTTAAATCGCATTTTCTCGACGAGCTGAGCACGTTTTCTGGATGGTGCCTCTCCCGTCACTCTGGTTAGGTTGGCATAGTAAAAAGCGCTCTTGGGGGCTTCAGAGTGCCCAGTTTATCACTGCGCATGCAGAAATGACCACCTGCAACGTTTGGTTTATGTTTTATAAGCATTTTTAGTTTTATTGCTTAAATCGCATTTTCTCGACGAGCTGAGCACGTTTTCTGGATGGTGCCTCTCCCGTCACTCTGGTTAGGTTGGCAAAGTAAAAAGCGCTCTTGGGTGCTTCAGAGTGCCGAGTTTATCACTGCACATAAAGAAATGACCACCTGCAACGTTTGGTTTATGTTTTATGAGCATTTTTAATTGTATTGCTTAGAGCGCATTTTCTCGACGAGCTGAGCACTATTTCTAGTAAAAAGCGCTCTTGGGTGCTTCAGAGTGCCGGGTTTATCACTGCGCATGCAGAAATGACCACCTGCAACGTTTGGTTTATGTTTTATAAGCATTTTTTGTTTTATTGCTTAAATCGCATTTTCTCGACGAGCTGAGCACGTTTTCTGGATGGTGCCTCTCCCGTCACTCTGGTTAGGTTGGCATAGTAAAAAGCGCTCTTGGGGGCTTCAGAGTGCCCAGTTTATCACTGCGCATGCAGAAATGACCACCTGCAACGTTTGGTTTATGTTTTATAAGCATTTTTAGTTTTATTGCTTAAATCGCATTTTCTCGACGAGCTGAGCACGTTTTCTGGATGGTGCCTCTCCCGTCACTCTGGTTAGGTTGGCAAAGTAAAAAGCGCTCTTGGGTGCTTCAGAGTGCCGAGTTTATCACTGCACATAAAGAAATGACCACCTGCAACGTTTGGTTTATGTTTTATGAGCATTTTTAATTGTATTGCTTAGAGCGCATTTTCTCGACGAGCTGAGCACTATTTCTAGTAAAAAGCGCTCTTGGGTGCTTCAGAGTGCCGGGTTTATCACTGCGCATGCAGAAATGACCACCTGCAACGTTTGGTTTATGTTTTATAAGCATTTTTTGTTTTATTGCTTAAATCGCATTTTCTCGACGAGCTGAGCACGTTTTCTGGATGGTGCCTCTCCCGTCACTCTGGTTAGGTTGGCATAGTAAAAAGCGCTCTTGGGGGCTTCAGAGTGCCCAGTTTATCACTGCGCATGCAGAAATGACCACCTGCAACGTTTGGTTTATGTTTTATAAGCATTTTTAGTTTTATTGCTTAAATCGCATTTTCTCGACGAGCTGAGCACGTTTTCTGGATGGTGCCTCTCCCGTCACTCTGGTTAGGTTGGCAAAGTAAAAAGCGCTCTTGGGTGCTTCAGAGTGCCGAGTTTATCACTGCACATAAAGAAATGACCACCTGCAACGTTTGGTTTATGTTTTATGAGCATTTTTAATTGTATTGCTTAGAGCGCATTTTCTCGACGAGCTGAGCACTATTTCTAGTAAAAAGCGCTCTTGGGTGCTTCAGAGTGCCGGGTTTATCACTGCGCATGCAGAAATGACCACCTGCAACGTTTGGTTTATGTTTTATAAGCATTTTTTGTTTTATTGCTTAAATCGCATTTTCTCGACGAGCTGAGCACGTTTTCTGGATGGTGCCTCTCCCGTCACTCTGGTTAGGTTGGCATAGTAAAAAGCGCTCTTGGGGGCTTCAGAGTGCCCAGTTTATCACTGCGCATGCAGAAATGACCACCTGCAACGTTTGGTTTATGTTTTATAAGCATTTTTAGTTTTATTGCTTAAATCGCATTTTCTCGACGAGCTGAGCACGTTTTCTGGATGGTGCCTCTC
This sequence comes from Syngnathus acus, assembly GCF_901709675.1. Taxonomy (NCBI): domain Eukaryota; kingdom Metazoa; phylum Chordata; class Actinopteri; order Syngnathiformes; family Syngnathidae; genus Syngnathus; species Syngnathus acus. Next base: position 3,367 of record NW_023590204.1, read on the forward strand.
CCGTCACTCTGGTTAGGTTGGCAAAGTAAAAAGCGCTCTTGGGTGCTTCAGAGTGCCGAGTTTATCACTGCACATAAAGAAATGACCACCTGCAACGTTTGGTTTATGTTTTATGAGCATTTTTAATTGTATTGCTTAGAGCGCATTTTCTCGACGAGCTGAGCACTATTTCTAGTAAAAAGCGCTCTTGGGTGCTTCAGAGTGCCGGGTTTATCACTGCGCATGCAGAAATGACCACCTGCAACGTTTGGTTTATGTTTTATAAGCATTTTTTGTTTTATTGCTTAAATCGCATTTTCTCGACGAGCTGAGCACGTTTTCTGGATGGTGCCTCTCCCGTCACTCTGGTTAGGTTGGCATAGTAAAAAGCGCTCTTGGGGGCTTCAGAGTGCCCAGTTTATCACTGCGCATGCAGAAATGACCACCTGCAACGTTTGGTTTATGTTTTATAAGCATTTTTAGTTTTATTGCTTAAATCGCATTTTCTCGACGAGCTGAGCACGTTTTCTGGATGGTGCCTCTCCCGTCACTCTGGTTAGGTTGGCAAAGTAAAAAGCGCTCTTGGGTGCTTCAGAGTGCCGAGTTTATCACTGCACATAAAGAAATGACCACCTGCAACGTTTGGTTTATGTTTTATGAGCATTTTTAATTGTATTGCTTAGAGCGCATTTTCTCGACGAGCTGAGCACTATTTCTAGTAAAAAGCGCTCTTGGGTGCTTCAGAGTGCCGGGTTTATCACTGCGCATGCAGAAATGACCACCTGCAACGTTTGGTTTATGTTTTATAAGCATTTTTTGTTTTATTGCTTAAATCGCATTTTCTCGACGAGCTGAGCACGTTTTCTGGATGGTGCCTCTCCCGTCACTCTGGTTAGGTTGGCATAGTAAAAAGCGCTCTTGGGGGCTTCAGAGTGCCCAGTTTATCACTGCGCATGCAGAAATGACCACCTGCAACGTTTGGTTTATGTTTTATAAGCATTTTTAGTTTTATTGCTTAAATCGCATTTTCTCGACGAGCTGAGCACGTTTTCTGGATGGTGCCTCTCCCGTCACTCTGGTTAGGTTGGCAAAGTAAAAAGCGCTCTTGGGTGCTTCAGAGTGCCGAGTTTATCACTGCACATAAAGAAATGACCACCTGCAACGTTTGGTTTATGTTTTATGAGCATTTTTAATTGTATTGCTTAGAGCGCATTTTCTCGACGAGCTGAGCACTATTTCTAGTAAAAAGCGCTCTTGGGTGCTTCAGAGTGCCGGGTTTATCACTGCGCATGCAGAAATGACCACCTGCAACGTTTGGTTTATGTTTTATAAGCATTTTTTGTTTTATTGCTTAAATCGCATTTTCTCGACGAGCTGAGCACGTTTTCTGGATGGTGCCTCTCCCGTCACTCTGGTTAGGTTGGCATAGTAAAAAGCGCTCTTGGGGGCTTCAGAGTGCCCAGTTTATCACTGCGCATGCAGAAATGACCACCTGCAACGTTTGGTTTATGTTTTATAAGCATTTTTAGTTTTATTGCTTAAATCGCATTTTCTCGACGAGCTGAGCACGTTTTCTGGATGGTGCCTCTCCCGTCACTCTGGTTAGGTTGGCAAAGTAAAAAGCGCTCTTGGGTGCTTCAGAGTGCCGAGTTTATCACTGCACATAAAGAAATGACCACCTGCAACGTTTGGTTTATGTTTTATGAGCATTTTTAATTGTATTGCTTAGAGCGCATTTTCTCGACGAGCTGAGCACTATTGCCTCTCCCGTCACTCTGGTTAGGTTGGCATAGTAAAAAGCGCTCTTGGGGGCTTCAGAGTGCCCAGTTTATCACTGCGCATGCAGAAATGACCACCTGCAACGTTTGGTTTATGTTTTATAAGCATTTTTAGTTTTATTGCTTAAATCGCATTTTCTCGACGAGCTGAGCACGTTTTCTGGATGGTGCCTCTCCCGTCACTCTGGTTAGGTTGGCAAAGTAAAAAGCGCTCTTGGGTGCTTCAGAGTGCCGAGTTTATCACTGCACATAAAGAAATGACCACCTGCAACGTTTGGTTTATGTTTTATGAGCATTTTAATTGTATTGCTTAGAGCGCATTTTCTCGACGAGCTGAGCACTATTTCTAGTAAAAAGCGCTCTTGGGTGCTTCAGAGTGCCGGGTTTATCACTGCGCATGCAGAAATGACCACCTGCAACGTTTGGTTTATGTTTTATAAGCATTTTTTGTTTTATTGCTTAAATCGCATTTTCTCGACGAGCTGAGCACGTTTTCTGGATGGTGCCTCTCCCGTCACTCTGGTTAGGTTGGCAAAGTAAAAAGCGCTCTTGGGTGCTTCAGAGTGCCGAGTTTATCACTGCACATAAAGAAATGACCACCTGCAACGTTTGGTTTATGTTTTATGAGCATTTTTAATTGTATTGCTTAGAGCGCATTTTCTCGACGAGCTGAGCACTATTTCTAGTAAAAAGCGCTCTTGGGTGCTTCAGAGTGCCGGGTTTATCACTGCGCATGCAGAAATGACCACCTGCAACGTTTGGTTTATGTTTTATAAGCATTTTTTGTTTTATTGCTTAAATCGCATTTTCTCGACGAGCTGAGCACGTTTTCTGGATGGTGCCTCTCCCGTCACTCTGGTTAGGTTGGCATAGTAAAAAGCGCTCTTGGGGGCTTCAGAGTGCCCAGTTTATCACTGCGCATGCAGAAATGACCACCTGCAACGTTTGGTTTATGTTTTATAAGCATTTTTAGTTTTATTGCTTAAATCGCATTTTCTCGACGAGCTGAGCACGTTTTCTGGATGGTGCCTCTCCCGTCACTCTGGTTAGGTTGGCAAAGTAAAAAGCGCTCTTGGGTGCTTCAGAGTGCCGAGTTTATCACTGCACATAAAGAAATGACCACCTGCAACGTTTGGTTTATGTTTTATGAGCATTTTTAATTGTATTGCTTAGAGCGCATTTTCTCGACGAGCTGAGCACTATTTCTAGTAAAAAGCGCTCTTGGGTGCTTCAGAGTGCCGGGTTTATCACTGCGCATGCAGAAATGACCACCTGCAACGTTTGGTTTATGTTTTATAAGCATTTTTTGTTTTATTGCTTAAATCGCATTTTCTCGACGAGCTGAGCACGTTTTCTGGATGGTGCCTCTCCCGTCACTCTGGTTAGGTTGGCATAGTAAAAAGCGCTCTTGGGGGCTTCAGAGTGCCCAGTTTATCACTGCGCATGCAGAAATGACCACCTGCAACGTTTGGTTTATGTTTTATAAGCATTTTTAGTTTTATTGCTTAAATCGCATTTTCTCGACGAGCTGAGCACGTTTTCTGGATGGTGCCTCTCCCGTCACTCTGGTTAGGTTGGCAAAGTAAAAAGCGCTCTTGGGTGCTTCAGAGTGCCGAGTTTATCACTGCACATAAAGAAATGACCACCTGCAACGTTTGGTTTATGTTTTATGAGCATTTTTAATTGTATTGCTTAGAGCGCATTTTCTCGACGAGCTGAGCACTATTTCTAGTAAAAAGCGCTCTTGGGTGCTTCAGAGTGCCGGGTTTATCACTGCGCATGCAGAAATGACCACCTGCAACGTTTGGTTTATGTTTTATAAGCATTTTTTGTTTTATTGCTTAAATCGCATTTTCTCGACGAGCTGAGCACGTTTTCTGGATGGTGCCTCTCCCGTCACTCTGGTTAGGTTGGCATAGTAAAAAGCGCTCTTGGGGGCTTCAGAGTGCCCAGTTTATCACTGCGCATGCAGAAATGACCACCTGCAACGTTTGGTTTATGTTTTATAAGCATTTTTGTTTTATTGCTTAAATCGCATTTTCTCGACGAGCTGAGCACGTTTTCTGGATGGTGCCTCTCCCGTCACTCTGGTTAGGTTGGCATAGTAAAAAGCGCTCTTGGGGGCTTCAGAGTGCCCAGTTTATCACTGCGCATGCAGAAATGACCACCTGCAACGTTTGGTTTATGTTTTATAAGCATTTTTAGTTTTATTGCTTAAATCGCATTTTCTCGACGAGCTGAGCACGTTTTCTGGATGGTGCCTCTCCCGTCACTCTGGTTAGGTTGGCAAAGTAAAAAGCGCTCTTGGGTGCTTCAGAGTGCCGAGTTTATCACTGCACATAAAGAAATGACCACCTGCAACGTTTGGTTTATGTTTTATGAGCATTTTTAATTGTATTGCTTAGAGCGCATTTTCTCGACGAGCTGAGCACTATTTCTAGTAAAAAGCGCTCTTGGGTGCTTCAGAGTGCCGGGTTTATCACTGCGCATGCAGAAATGACCACCTGCAACGTTTGGTTTATGTTTTATGAGCATTTTTAATTGTATTGCTTAGAGCGCATTTTCTCGACGAGCTGAGCACTATTTCTAGTAAAAAGCGCTCTTGGGTGCTTCAGAGTGCCGGGTTTATCACTGCGCATGCAGAAATGACCACCTGCAACGTTTGGTTTATGTTTTATAAGCATTTTTTGTTTTATTGCTTAAATCGCATTTTCTCGACGAGCTGAGCACGTTTTCTGGATGGTGCCTCTCCCGTCACTCTGGTTAGGTTGGCATAGTAAAAAGCGCTCTTGGGGGCTTCAGAGTGCCCAGTTTATCACTGCGCATGCAGAAATGACCACCTGCAACGTTTGGTTTATGTTTTATAAGCATTTTTAGTTTTATTGCTTAAATCGCATTTTCTCGACGAGCTGAGCACGTTTTCTGGATGGTGCCTCTCCCGTCACTCTGGTTAGGTTGGCAAAGTAAAAAGCGCTCTTGGGTGCTTCAGAGTGCCGAGTTTATCACTGCACATAAAGAAATGACCACCTGCAACGTTTGGTTTATGTTTTATGAGCATTTTTAATTGTATTGCTTAGAGCGCATTTTCTCGACGAGCTGAGCACTATTTCTAGTAAAAAGCGCTCTTGGGTGCTTCAGAGTGCCGGGTTTATCACTGCGCATGCAGAAATGACCACCTGCAACGTTTGGTTTATGTTTTATAAGCATTTTTTGTTTTATTGCTTAAATCGCATTTTCTCGACGAGCTGAGCACGTTTTCTGGATGGTGCCTCTCCCGTCACTCTGGTTAGGTTGGCATAGTAAAAAGCGCTCTTGGGGGCTTCAGAGTGCCCAGTTTATCACTGCGCATGCAGAAATGACCACCTGCAACGTTTGGTTTATGTTTTATAAGCATTTTTAGTTTTATTGCTTAAATCGCATTTTCTCGACGAGCTGAGCACGTTTTCTGGATGGTGCCTCTCCCGTCACTCTGGTTAGGTTGGCAAAGTAAAAAGCGCTCTTGGGTGCTTCAGAGTGCCGAGTTTATCACTGCACATAAAGAAATGACCACCTGCAACGTTTGGTTTATGTTTTATGAGCATTTTTAATTGTATTGCTTAGAGCGCATTTTCTCGACGAGCTGAGCACTATTTCTAGTAAAAAGCGCTCTTGGGTGCTTCAGAGTGCCGGGTTTATCACTGCGCATGCAGAAATGACCACCTGCAACGTTTGGTTTATGTTTTATAAGCATTTTTTGTTTTATTGCTTAAATCGCATTTTCTCGACGAGCTGAGCACGTTTTCTGGATGGTGCCTCTCCCGTCACTCTGGTTAGGTTGGCATAGTAAAAAGCGCTCTTGGGGGCTTCAGAGTGCCCAGTTTATCACTGCGCATGCAGAAATGACCACCTGCAACGTTTGGTTTATGTTTTATAAGCATTTTTAGTTTTATTGCTTAAATCGCATTTTCTCGACGAGCTGAGCACGTTTTCTGGATGGTGCCTCTCCCGTCACTCTGGTTAGGTTGGAAAAGTAAAAAGCGCTCTTGGGTGCTTCAGAGTGCCGAGTTTATCACTGCACATGAAGAAATGACCACCTGCAACGTTTGGTTTATGTTTTATGAGCATTTTTAATTGTATTGCTTAGAGCGCATTTTCTCGACGAGCTGAGCACGTTTTCTAGTTAAAAGCGCTCTTGGGTGCTTCAGAGTGCCGAGTTTATCACTGCGCATGAAGAAATGACCACCTGCAACGTTTGGTTTGTTTTATAAGCATTTTTAATTGTATTGCTTAGAGTGCATTTTCTCGACGAGCTGAGCACGTTTCTAGTAAAAAGCGCTCTTGGGTGCTTCAGAGTGCCGAGTTGAGTGCGTGGTTTAGCGTCCGCCCCCGGTCCCTTATGGGACCCTATTTGGCCCGCGGACCGGCTGGCGGGAGCTCCGTGAAAGCCTGTCCGCCCTCCGAGCACTCCTGCCGGGCGTGGGTTAGAGACCGCGCCCGGTCACTTATGGGACCCTAATTGGCCCGCGGACCGGCTGGCGGTACCTCCGTGAATGCCTATCCGCCGTCCGAGCACTCCTGCCGGGCCTGAGTTAGAGACCGCGCCCGGTCACTTATGGGACCCTAAATGGCCCGCGGACCGGCTGGCGGTACCTCCGTGAATGCCTATCCGCCCTCCGAGCACTCCTGCCGGGCGTGAGTTCGAGACCGCGCCCGGTCACTTATGGGACCCTAAATGGCCCGCGGACCGGCTGGCGGGAGCTCCGTGAATGCCTATCCGCCCTCCGAGCACTCCTGCCGGGCGTGAGTTAGAGACCGCGCCCGGTCACTTATGGGACCCTAAATGGCCCGCGGACCGGCTGGCGGTACCTCCGTGAATGCCTATCCGCCCTCCGAGCACTCCTGCCGGGCCTGAGTTAGAGACCGCGCCCGGTCACTTATGGGACCCTAAATGGCCCGCGGACCTGCTGGCGGGACCTCCGTGAATGCCTATCCGCCCTCCGAGCACTCCTGCCGGGCCTGAGTTAGAGACCGCGCCCGGTCATGTATGGGACCCTGAATGGCCCGCGGACCGGCTGGCGGGACCTCCGTGAATGCCTATCCGCCCTCCGAGCACTCCTGCCGGGCCTGAGTTAGAGACCGCGCCCGGTCATGTATGGGACCCTGAATGGCCCGCGGACCGGCTGGCGGGACCTCCGTGAATGCCTATCCGCCCTCCGAGCACTCCTGCCGGGCCTGAGTTAGAGACCGCGCCCGGTCAGTTATGGGACCCTAATAGGCCCGCGGACCGGCTGGCGGGACCTCCGTGAATGCCTATCCGCCCTCCGAGCACTCCTGCCGGGCCTGAGTTAGAGACCGCGCCCGGTCAGTTATGGGACCCTAATAGGCCCGCGGACCGGCTGGCGGGACCTCCGTGAATGCCTATCCGCCCTCCGAGCACTCCTGCCGGGCCTGAGTTAGAGACCGCGCCCGGTCATGTATGGGACCCTGAATGGCCCGCGGACCGGCTGGCGGGACCTCCGTGAATGCCTATCCGCCCTCCGAGCACTCCTGCCGGGCCTGAGTTAGAGACCGCGCCCGGTCATGTATGGGACCCTGAATGGCCCGCGGACCGGCTGGCGGGACCTCCGTGAATGCCTATCCGCCCTCCGAGCACTCCTGCCGGGCCTGAGTTAGAGACCGCGCCCGGTCAGTTATGGGACCCTAAATAGCCCGCGGACCGGCCGGCGGGACCTCCGTGAATGCCTATCCGCCCTCCGAGCACTCCTGCCGGGCCTGAGTTAGAGACCGCGCCCGGTCAGTTATGGGACCCTAAATAGCCCGCGGACCGGCTGGCGGGACCTCCGTGAATGCCTATCCGCCCTCCGAGCACTCCTGCCGGGCCTGAGTTAGAGACCGCGCCCGGTCATGTATGGGACCCTGAATGGCCCGCGGACCGGCTGGCGGGACCTCCGTGAATGCCTATCCGCCCTCCGAGCACTCCTGCCGGGCGTGAGTTAGAGACCGCGCCCGGTTCTTTATGGGACCCTATTTGGCCCGCGGACCGGCCGGCGGGATGTCCGTGAAAGCCTATCCGCCTTCCGAGCTCTCATGCCTGGCGTGGGTTAGCGTCCGCGCCCGGTCCCTTATGGAACCCTATTTGGCCCGCGGACCAGCTGGCGGGGCTTCCGTGAAAGCCTATCCGCCTTCCGAGCGCTCTTGCCGGGCGTGAGTTAGCGTCCGCACCCGGTCGCCTCACGTCACTCTGGTTAAGTTGGCAAAGTAAAAAGCGCTCTTGGGTCCTTCAGAGTGCGGAGTTTATCACTGCGCATGAAGAAATGACAACCTGCAACGTTTGGTTTATGTTTTATAAGCATTTTTAGTTTTATTGCTTAAATCGCATTTTCTCGACGAGCTGAGCACGTTTTCTGGATGGTGCCTCTCCCGTCACTCTGGTTAGGTTGGCAAAGTAAAAAGTGCTCTTGGGTGCTTCAGAGTGCCGAGTTTATCACTGCACATAAAGAAATGACCACCTGCAACGTTTGGTTTATGTTTTATGAGCATTTTTAATTGTATTGCTTAGAGCGCATTTTCTCGACGAGCTGAGCACTATTTCTAGTAAAAAGCGCTCTTGGGTGCTTCAGAGTGCCGGGTTTATCACTGCGCATGCAGAAATGACCACCTGCAACGTTTGGTTTATGTTTTATAAGCATTTTTTGTTTTATTGCTTAAATCGCATTTTCTCGACGAGCTGAGCACGTTTTCTGGATGGTGCCTCTCCCGTCACTCTGGTTAGGTTGGCATAGTAAAAAGCGCTCTTGGGGGCTTCAGAGTGCCCAGTTTATCACTGCGCATGCAGAAATGACCACCTGCAACGTTTGGTTTATGTTTATAAGCATTTTTAGTTTTATTGCTTAAATCGCATTTTCTCGACGAGCTGAGCACGTTTTCTGGATGGTGCCTCTCCCGTCACTCTGGTTAGGTTGGCAAAGTAAAAAGCGCTCTTGGGTGCTTCAGAGTGCCGAGTTTATCACTGCACATAAAGAAATGACCACCTGCAACGTTTGGTTTATGTTTTATAAGCATTTTTAATTTTATTGCTTAAATCGCATTTTCTCGACGAGCTGAGCACGTTTTCTTGGATGGTGCCTCTCCCGTCACTCTGGTTAGGTTGGCATAGTAAAAAGTGCTCTTGGGGGCTTCAGAGTGCCCAGTTTATCACTGCGCATGCAGAAATGACCACCTGCAACGTTTGGTTTATGTTTTATAAGCATTTTTAGTTTTATTGCTTAAATCGCATTTTCTCGACGAGCTGAGCACGTTTTCTGGATGGTGCCTCTCCCGTCACTCTGGTTAGGTTGGCAAAGTAAAAAGCGCTCTTGGGTGCTTCAGAGTGCCGAGTTTATCACTGCGCATGAAGAAATGACCACCTGCAACGTTTGGTTTATGTTTTATAAGCATTTTTTGTTTTATTGCTTAAATCGCATTTTCTCGACGAGCTGAGCACGTTTTCTGGATGGTGCCTCTCCCGTCACTCTGGTTAGGTTGGCATAGTAAAAAGCGCTCTTGGGGGCTTCAGAGTGCCCAGTTTATCACTGCGCATGCAGAAATGACCACCTGCAACGTTTGGTTTGTAGTGGGTTGACATAATTCACCCGGAACCTAAGTTCACGTTACGGAGTTCCGGTGGGACAGTTTACATGTGTGGGACTTTCCTGTGGAGTTTTAGTGTGTGTTAGGATCTCGAAGGGAAAAGAGTCTGCCCGTTGTTGAATACGAATAATTACGAATGTCATTAAAACAACTGCCGTTGGCACCGTCGTTTGTCACTCCGCCTCCGACTCCAGTCCTTGCACACCACACTGGTGACCCCGACGTCAGTCCCGCTGAAGATTCCGGGACTGAACTGAATAACGAGCGAAACGGCACGGCGCATTCCATCGTCCTCAGACTGCCTGAGTTTTGGGAGACGTCTGCGGCAACGTGGTTCGCACAGGCGGAAGCTCAATTCGCCCTCCGGGGAATTACGGATGACGCCACACGCTACTACCACGTCGTCTCGGCACTCGGAAGCTCCACCGCTGCCAGAGCCGTAAGTTTCATCACTTCCCCTCCTGCCCAGGATAAATATGCAGGGCTCAAGGCTTATCTCTTCAGGATTTTTGAACTGTCGCGATCCGAACGAGCCCGGCGCCTGCTTGCTATTCAAGGCATGGGGGACAGCAAACCCTCTGAACACATGGAGATGATGTTGAACCTGCTGGGTGGGGAAGAGCCGAATTTTCTTTTCATTGAACTGTTTCTGCGACATATGCCGCCGCACGTACAAACGGCCCTCGCGAATACGACTATTACGGAGCCGCGTGCTCTGGCGGAGGAAGCAGACCGTTTCTACTTGGCCACCCAGCGTTTCGCCCCTGATGTGCTGGCCCCAACACGCAGCTACACGTCCCCAAGCGCTGGCGTTTCCCCTGGCAGAGGACACGCTGCAACCGACGGCCGCTCCGGCACAGGTTTGTGCTACTTCCATGCACGTTTTGGCGCCAAGGCTAAAAGGTGCCGCTCCCCTTGCACCTTCAACACGACGGGAAACGCCTAAGCCTGCGCTCAGTAGTGGCCGTGAGCGCGGGCAAAAAGAACCGGCTGCTGTTCATTGAGGACACCCTCTCGGGTCGCAGATTCCTCTGTGACACCGGTGCCCAGAGGAGCGTCCTGCCGGCTACGGTGGACGACGCCGCTGGAGGGTTGCACGGCCCGCCCTTAACATCCGCCAACGACACCCCCATCAGGACGTATGGCACGAAGACTGTGGACATATGTTTCGGAGGTCAGCGTTTCACATGGGACTTTGTCACTGCCGACATCTCCTTCCCCCTGCTCGGCGCAGATTTTTTGTGCGCCCATGGACTGCTCGTGGATGTTAAGAATGGCCGCCTGGTGGACGCGTTAACCTTCTCCTCCTTCGCATGTGTCCGCGATGTGGGGAAGTATGTGAGTCTCTCCAGTTCGCTCTCCGAGGGCGACGTGTACCAGAAACTCCTCGGAGAGTTCCCCAGCCTTACACAGCCCACCTTTGCCGCCACCACAGCTAAACATGGGGTCGAGCACCACATCGAGACCAAAGGCCCCCCCGTCTACGCTAGGGCCCGACGGCTCAAACCGGAGAGACTGTCAATTGCTCGGGCCGAGTTCGCCAACATGGAACGCCTTGGCATTATTCGCCGCTCTGACAGCCCGTGGGCCTCCCCACTCCACATGGTGCCTAAGCCGGACGGTGGTTGGCGCCCGTGTGGCGACTACCGCCGCCTCAATGATGCCACCACGCCCGACCGCTACCCGGTCCCCCATGTTCAGGACTTTTCGGTACATCTAGCAGGGAAGCACCTGTTCTCCAAAGTGGACCTGGTGCGAGGTTATCACCAAGTCCCAGTGCACCCTGCCGACATCCCTAAAACAGCAGTGGTGACTCCTTTCGGGCTTTTCCAGTTTCTTAGGATGCCCTTCGGCCTGAAAAACGCGGCCCAGTCCTTCCAGCGGTTGATGGACTCTGCGCTTAGGGACATGCCTTTCATCTTCGTCTACTTGGACGATGTCCTCGTCGCCAGCTCCTCGGAGGAGGAGCATGCGGCGCACCTGCGGGCCCTTTTCGCAAGGCTCGACCAGCATGGCCTGATCATTAACCCGGCGAAGTGCATTTTCGGAGTGCCGTCGATCCAGTTTCTTGGGCATCTCATCAGCAGCAATGGGGCCACTCCCCTCCCGTCAAAGGTGGAAGCAGTCTCCGCTTTTCCCCGCCCACGTTCAGCCCGGGGGCTCCGGGAGTTCCTTGGGATGGTTACATTCTACCACCGATTCATACGCCGGGCGGCCCACATCATGCACCCACTGTATGAGGCCCTTAAGGGTAGGGCCCCCAACCAGGACATCGACTGGACCCCCGAGAGGGTCAAGGCTTTCGAGGATACTAAGGCTGCGTTGTGCCAGGCCACCATGTTGGTCCACCCGTCGCCTGGAGCCCCGGTCGCCCTCACAACCGACGCATCTGACTACGCTGTTGGTGCTGTATTTGAGCAGTGGGTTGGTGGCGCCTGGCAACCGCTCGCCTTTTTCAGCCGCCAGCTGGTCCCTAGGGAGCGCAAATACAGCACCTTCGACAGGGAGCTACTCGGCATCTGGTTGGCGATCCGCCATTTCCGCTCCATCCTGGAAGGCCGTGAGTTTACAGTTTTCGTCGACCACAAACCCCTCACGTTCTCTATGTCCAAGGTGGCTGAGCCGTGGTCCGCCCGCCAGCAGCGTCAGCTGTCTTTTATCTCCGAGTACACCACAGATATCCGACACATCGCCGGCAAGTCCAACGTGGTCGCCGATTGCCTCTCTAGAGCGGTCATCCACACGGTTCAGCTGGGTCTCGACTACTCAAGTATGAGTGCTGACCAAGCCTCAGATCCTGGGATCCAGTCACTCAAAGACTCGGACACTGGGCTGCGTCTGGAGGAGGTCGCGGTTGGCGGCTCAGGAGTCAGGCTGTGGTGCGACCTCTCCACCGGCCAACCTAGACCACTTGTCCCTGCTGGCTGGCAGCGGGCTGTCTTTGAGGCGATACACGACCTGTCCCATCCTGGCAGAAAGGCGTCCGTGAGGCTGGTGGCTCAGAAGTTCGTCTGGAAAGGGCTGAAGAGGGACGTGCGGGCCTGGGTCGACTCATGTGTGGCCTGTCAGCGTGCGAAGGTGCACCGCCATACCAAGGCCCCGTTGGAGCAGTTTACCGTCCCCGAGAGGAGGTTCGACCACGTCAACGTCGACCTTGTGGGCCCGCTCCCCCCTTCCCATGGTTTCACCTACCTCCTCACCATGGTGGACAGGACGACCCGTTGGCCTGAGGCCGTCCCCCTCTCCTCAACCTCAGCTGCCGACGTGGCCCGGGCGTTTATCGGCACGTGGGTCGCACGCTTTGGAACACCCTCAGACCTCTCCTCGGACCGGGGTGCGCAGTTTACTTCCGAAGTCTGGAATGTGGTTGCTAGAGACTTAGGGGTCAAGCTGCACCGCACCACCGCATATCACCCCCAGGCTAACGGGCTGTGCGAGCGGTTCCACCGCTCCATGAAGGCTACTCTACGCGCCAGTCTGGTGGATGGCAACTGGGTGGACAGACTTCCCTGGGTCATGCTGGGCCTCAGGACGGCCCCTAAGGAGGACCTGCAGTCCTTGTCTGCTGAGCTCGTCTACGGCCAGGTTCTACGGGTTCCTGGGGACTTCATTCCGGACGCCACAACGCCTTGGTCGGCGGCCAGGCAGCGGTCCTCCCTGCTGGAAGTTGCCAGGACGTTCGCACCTGTCCCCACATCACAGCACTGCACCCCTGTTTCCCGGGTGCCCACCGACCTGCGCTCGGCGAGTTTTGTGTTCATCCGCCACGACGCCCACCGCGGACCGTTGCGCCCGCCTTACGACGGGCCTTTTAAGGTCTTACAGCACGGGGGCAAGAGCATGGTCGTGGACATCGGCGGTAGGCCTGAGACTATATCGGTTGATAGGATTAAGCCTGCCCACGTGGATGTTTCCCGGACATTGGAATTGGCGCAGGCCCCACGCCGCGGACGCCCCCCAGCGCCCCGCCCCTCCAACCTGACCGAGCTCCCGCCTGCCCGACCGACTACACGACCGTCCAGCCCAGCGGTCTTTCCGGCGGCGCCCCCTACCCCTGACCCCCTGCCAGCCCCTGCCACCTACACCCGCCGTGGTCGGGCTGTCGTCCCTTTCCGGCGTGGCGATTTTGACTATGGGTGAATTCTGGGGGGGCTTGTGTAGTGGGTTGACATAATTCACCCGGAACCTAAGTTCACGTTACGGAGTTCCGGTGGGACAGTTTACATGTGTGGGACTTTCCTGTGGAGTTTTAGTGTGTGTTAGGATCTCGAAGGGAAAAGAGTCTGCCCGTTGTTGAATACGAATAATTACGAATGTCATTAAAACAACTGCCGTTGGCACCGTCGTTTGTCACTCCGCCTCCGACTCCAGTCCTTGCACACCACAGGTTTATGTTTTATGAGCATTTTTAATTGTATTGCTTAGAGCGCATTTTCTCGACGAGCTGAGCACTATTTCTAGTAAAAAGCGCTCTTGGGTGCTTCAGAGTGCCGGGTTTATCACTGCGCATGCAGAAATGACCACCTGCAACGTTTGGTTTATGTTTTATAAGCATTTTTTGTTTTATTGCTTAAATCGCATTTTCTCGACGAGCTGAGCACGTTTTCTGGATGGTGCCTCTCCCGTCACTCTGGTTAGGTTGGCATAGTAAAAAGCGCTCTTGGGGGCTTCAGAGTGCCCAGTTTATCACTGCGCATGCAGAAATGACCACCTGCAACGTTTGGTTTATGTTTTATAAGCATTTTTAGTTTTATTGCTTAAATCGCATTTTCTCGACGAGCTGAGCACGTTTTCTGGATGGTGCCTCTCCCGTCACTCTGGTTAGGTTGGCAAAGTAAAAAGCGCTCTTGGGTGCTTCAGAGTGCCGAGTTTATCACTGCACATAAAGAAATGACCACCTGCAACGTTTGGTTTATGTTTTATGAGCATTTTTAATTGTATTGCTTAGAGCGCATTTTCTCGACGAGCTGAGCACTATTTCTAGTAAAAAGCGCTCTTGGGTGCTTCAGAGTGCCGGGTTTATCACTGCGCATGCAGAAATGACCACCTGCAACGTTTGGTTTATGTTTTATAAGCATTTTTTGTTTTATTGCTTAAATCGCATTTTCTCGACGAGCTGAGCACGTTTTCTGGATGGTGCCTCTCCCGTCACTCTGGTTAGGTTGGCATAGTAAAAAGCGCTCTTGGGGGCTTCAGAGTGCCCAGTTTATCACTGCGCATGCAGAAATGACCACCTGCAACGTTTGGTTTATGTTTTATAAGCATTTTTAGTTTTATTGCTTAAATCGCATTTTCTCGACGAGCTGAGCACGTTTTCTGGATGGTGCCTCTCCCGTCACTCTGGTTAGGTTGGCAAAGTAAAAAGCGCTCTTGGGTGCTTCAGAGTGCCGAGTTTATCACTGCACATAAAGAAATGACCACCTGCAACGTTTGGTTTATGTTTTATGAGCATTTTTAATTGTATTGCTTAGAGCGCATTTTCTCGACGAGCTGAGCACTATTTCTAGTAAAAAGCGCTCTTGGGTGCTTCAGAGTGCCGGGTTTATCACTGCGCATGCAGAAATGACCACCTGCAACGTTTGGTTTATGTTTTATAAGCATTTTTTGTTTTATTGCTTAAATCGCATTTTCTCGACGAGCTGAGCACGTTTTCTGGATGGTGCCTCTCCCGTCACTCTGGTTAGGTTGGCATAGTAAAAAGCGCTCTTGGGGGCTTCAGAGTGCCCAGTTTATCACTGCGCATGCAGAAATGACCACCTGCAACGTTTGGTTTATGTTTTATAAGCATTTTTAGTTTTATTGCTTAAATCGCATTTTCTCGACGAGCTGAGCACGTTTTCTGGATGGTGCCTCTCCCGTCACTCTGGTTAGGTTGGCAAAGTAAAAAGCGCTCTTGGGTGCTTCAGAGTGCCGAGTTTATCACTGCACATAAAGAAATGACCACCTGCAACGTTTGGTTTATGTTTTATGAGCATTTTTAATTGTATTGCTTAGAGCGCATTTTCTCGACGAGCTGAGCACTATTTCTAGTAAAAAGCGCTCTTGGGTGCTTCAGAGTGCCGGGTTTATCACTGCGCATGCAGAAATGACCACCTGCAACGTTTGGTTTATGTTTTATAAGCATTTTTTGTTTTATTGCTTAAATCGCATTTTCTCGACGAGCTGAGCACGTTTTCTGGATGGTGCCTCTCCCGTCACTCTGGTTAGGTTGGCATAGTAAAAAGCGCTCTTGGGGGCTTCAGAGTGCCCAGTTTATCACTGCGCATGCAGAAATGACCACCTGCAACGTTTGGTTTATGTTTTATAAGCATTTTTAGTTTTATTGCTTAAATCGCATTTTCTCGACGAGCTGAGCACGTTTTCTGGATGGTGCCTCTCCCGTCACTCTGGTTAGGTTGGCAAAGTAAAAAGCGCTCTTGGGTGCTTCAGAGTGCCGAGTTTATCACTGCACATAAAGAAATGACCACCTGCAACGTTTGGTTTATGTTTTATGAGCATTTTTAATTGTATTGCTTAGAGCGCATTTTCTCGACGAGCTGAGCACTATTTCTAGTAAAAAGCGCTCTTGGGTGCTTCAGAGTGCCGGGTTTATCACTGCGCATGCAGAAATGACCACCTGCAACGTTTGGTTTATGTTTTATAAGCATTTTTTGTTTTATTGCTTAAATCGCATTTTCTCGACGAGCTGAGCACGTTTTCTGGATGGTGCCTCTCCCGTCACTCTGGTTAGGTTGGCATAGTAAAAAGCGCTCTTGGGGGCTTCAGAGTGCCCAGTTTATCACTGCGCATGCAGAAATGACCACCTGCAACGTTTGGTTTATGTTTTATAAGCATTTTTAGTTTTATTGCTTAAATCGCATTTTCTCGACGAGCTGAGCACGTTTTCTGGATGGTGCCTCTCCCGTCACTCTGGTTAGGTTGGCAAAGTAAAAAGCGCTCTTGGGTGCTTCAGAGTGCCGAGTTTATCACTGCACATAAAGAAATGACCACCTGCAACGTTTGGTTTATGTTTTATGAGCATTTTTAATTGTATTGCTTAGAGCGCATTTTCTCGACGAGCTGAGCACTATTTCTAGTAAAAAGCGCTCTTGGGTGCTTCAGAGTGCCGGGTTTATCACTGCGCATGCAGAAATGACCACCTGCAACGTTTGGTTTATGTTTTATAAGCATTTTTTGTTTTATTGCTTAAATCGCATTTTCTCGACGAGCTGAGCACGTTTTCTGGATGGTGCCTCTCCCGTCACTCTGGTTAGGTTGGCATAGTAAAAAGCGCTCTTGGGGGCTTCAGAGTGCCCAGTTTATCACTGCGCATGCAGAAATGACCACCTGCAACGTTTGGTTTATGTTTTATAAGCATTTTTAGTTTTATTGCTTAAATCGCATTTTCTCGACGAGCTGAGCACGTTTTCTGGATGGTGCCTCTCCCGTCACTCTGGTTAGGTTGGCAAAGTAAAAAGCGCTCTTGGGTGCTTCAGAGTGCCGAGTTTATCACTGCACATAAAGAAATGACCACCTGCAACGTTTGGTTTATGTTTTATGAGCATTTTTAATTGTATTGCTTAGAGCGCATTTTCTCGACGAGCTGAGCACTATTTCTAGTAAAAAGCGCTCTTGGGTGCTTCAGAGTGCCGGGTTTATCACTGCGCATGCAGAAATGACCACCTGCAACGTTTGGTTTATGTTTTATAAGCATTTTTTGTTTTATTGCTTAAATCGCATTTTCTCGACGAGCTGAGCACGTTTTCTGGATGGTGCCTCTCCCGTCACTCTGGTTAGGTTGGCATAGTAAAAAGCGCTCTTGGGGGCTTCAGAGTGCCCAGTTTATCACTGCGCATGCAGAAATGACCACCTGCAACGTTTGGTTTATGTTTTATAAGCATTTTTAGTTTTATTGCTTAAATCGCATTTTCTCGACGAGCTGAGCACGTTTTCTGGATGGTGCCTCTCCCGTCACTCTGGTTAGGTTGGCAAAGTAAAAAGCGCTCTTGGGTGCTTCAGAGTGCCGAGTTTATCACTGCACATAAAGAAATGACCACCTGCAACGTTTGGTTTATGTTTTATGAGCATTTTTAATTGTATTGCTTAGAGCGCATTTTCTCGACGAGCTGAGCACTATTTCTAGTAAAAAGCGCTCTTGGGTGCTTCAGAGTGCCGGGTTTATCACTGCGCATGCAGAAATGACCACCTGCAACGTTTGGTTTATGTTTTATAAGCATTTTTTGTTTTATTGCTTAAATCGCATTTTCTCGACGAGCTGAGCACGTTTTCTGGATGGTGCCTCTCCCGTCACTCTGGTTAGGTTGGCATAGTAAAAAGCGCTCTTGGGGGCTTCAGAGTGCCCAGTTTATCACTGCGCATGCAGAAATGACCACCTGCAACGTTTGGTTTATGTTTTATAAGCATTTTTAGTTTTATTGCTTAAATCGCATTTTCTCGACGAGCTGAGCACGTTTTCTGGATGGTGCCTCTCCCGTCACTCTGGTTAGGTTGGCAAAGTAAAAAGCGCTCTTGGGTGCTTCAGAGTGCCGAGTTTATCACTGCACATAAAGAAATGACCACCTGCAACGTTTGGTTTATGTTTTATGAGCATTTTTAATTGTATTGCTTAGAGCGCATTTTCTCGACGAGCTGAGCACTATTTCTAGTAAAAAGCGCTCTTGGGTGCTTCAGAGTGCCGGGTTTATCACTGCGCATGCAGAAATGACCACCTGCAACGTTTGGTTTATGTTTTATAAGCATTTTTTGTTTTATTGCTTAAATCGCATTTTCTCGACGAGCTGAGCACGTTTTCTGGATGGTGCCTCTCCCGTCACTCTGGTTAGGTTGGCATAGTAAAAAGCGCTCTTGGGGGCTTCAGAGTGCCCAGTTTATCACTGCGCATGCAGAAATGACCACCTGCAACGTTTGGTTTATGTTTTATAAGCATTTTTAGTTTTATTGCTTAAATCGCATTTTCTCGACGAGCTGAGCACGTTTTCTGGATGGTGCCTCTCCCGTCACTCTGGTTAGGTTGGCAAAGTAAAAAGCGCTCTTGGGTGCTTCAGAGTGCCGAGTTTATCACTGCACATAAAGAAATGACCACCTGCAACGTTTGGTTTATGTTTTATGAGCATTTTTAATTGTATTGCTTAGAGCGCATTTTCTCGACGAGCTGAGCACTATTTCTAGTAAAAAGCGCTCTTGGGTGCTTCAGAGTGCCGGGTTTATCACTGCGCATGCAGAAATGACCACCTGCAACGTTTGGTTTATGTTTTATAAGCATTTTTTGTTTTATTGCTTAAATCGCATTTTCTCGACGAGCTGAGCACGTTTTCTGGATGGTGCCTCTCCCGTCACTCTGGTTAGGTTGGCATAGTAAAAAGCGCTCTTGGGGGCTTCAGAGTGCCCAGTTTATCACTGCGCATGCAGAAATGACCACCTGCAACGTTTGGTTTATGTTTTATAAGCATTTTTAGTTTTATTGCTTAAATCGCATTTTCTCGACGAGCTGAGCACGTTTTCTGGATGGTGCCTCTCCCGTCACTCTGGTTAGGTTGGCAAAGTAAAAAGCGCTCTTGGGTGCTTCAGAGTGCCGAGTTTATCACTGCACATAAGAAATGACCACCTGCAACGTTTGGTTTATGTTTTATGAGCATTTTTAATTGTATTGCTTAGAGCGCATTTTCTCGACGAGCTGAGCACTATTTCTAGTAAAAGCGCTCTTGGGTGCTTCAGAGTGCCGAGTTTATCACTGCGCATGCAGAAATGACCACCTGCAACGTTTGGTTTATGTTTTATAAGCATTTTTATTGTATTGCTTAAATCGCATTTTCTCGACGAGCTGAGCACGTTTTCTAGTAAAAAGCGCTCTTGGGTGCTTCAGAGTGCCGAGTTGAGTGCGTGGTTTAGCGTCCGCCCCCGGTCCCTTATGGGACCCTATTTGGCCCGCGGACCGGCTGGCGGGAGCTCCGTGAAAGCCTGTCCGCCCTCCGAGCACTCCTGCCGGGCCTGAGTTAGAGACCGCGCCCGGTCACGTATGGGACCCTAAATGGCCCGCGGACCGGCTGGCGGGACCTCCGTGAATGCCTATCCGCCCTCCGAGCACTCCTGCCGGGCCTGAGTTAGAGACCGCGCCCGGTCATGTATGGGACCCTGAATGGCCCGCGGACCGGCTGGCGGGACCTCCGTGAATGCCTATCCGCCCTCCGAGCACTCCTGCCGGGCCTGACTTAGAGACCGCGCCCGGTCACGTATGGGACCCTAAATGGTCCGCGGACCGGCTGGCGGGACCTCCGTGAATGCCTATCCGCCCTCCGAGCACTCCTGCCGGGCCTGAGTTAGAGACCGCGCCCGGTCAGTTATGGGACCCTATATAGCCCGCGGACCGGCTAGCGGTACCTCCGTGAAAGCCTATCCGCCCTCCGAGCACTCCTGCCGGGCGTGAGTTAGAGACCGCGCACGGTCACTTATGGGACCCTAAATGGCCCGCGGACCTGCTGGCGGGATGTCCGTGAAAGCCTATCCGCCTTCCGAGCGCTCTTGCCGGGCGTGAGTTAGCGTCCGCGCCCGGTTGCCTCACGTCACTCTGGTTAAGTTGTCATAGTAAAAAGCGCTCTTGGGTCCTTCAGAGTGCGGAGTTTATCACTGCGCATGAAGAAATGACAACCTGCAACGTTTGGTTTATGTTTTATAAGCATTTTTAGTTTTATTGCTTAAATCGCATTTTCTCGACGAGCTGAGCACGTTTTCTGGATGGTGCCTCTCCCGTCACTCTGGTTAGGTTGGCAAAGTAAAAAGTGCTCTTGGGTGCTTCAGAGTGCAGAGTTTATCACTGCGCATGAAGAAATGACCACCTGCAACGTTTGGTTTATGTTTTATAAGCATTTTTAATTGTATTGCTTAGAGCGCATGTTCTCGACGAGCTGAGCACGTTTTCTAGTAAAAAGCGCTCTTGGGTGCTTCAGAGTGCCGGGTTTATCACTGCGCATGCAGAAATGACCACCTGCAACGTTTGGTTTATGTTTTATAAGCATTTTTGTTTTATTGCTTAAATCGCATTTTCTCGACGAGCTGAGCACGTTTTCTGGATGGTGCCTCTCCCGTCACTCTGGTTAGGTTGGAAAAGTAAAAAGCGCTCTTGGGTGCTTCAGAGTGCCGGGTTTATCACTGCACATGAAGAAATGACCACCTGCAACGTTTGGTTTATGTTTTATGAGCATTTTTAATTGTATTGCTTAGAGCGCATTTTCTCGACGAGCTGAGCACGTTTTCTAGTTAAAAGCGCTCTTGGGTGCTTCAGAGTGCCGAGTTTATCACTGCGCATGAAGAAATGACCACCTGCAACGTTTGGTTTATGTTTTATAAGCATTTTTAATTGTATTGCTTAGAGCAGTGGTCCCCAACCTTTTTTGCGCCACGGACCGGTTACGTGTCAGAAATATTTTCGCGGACCGCCCTTTATATAAATAAATAATACATTTATATAAATAAATTATATATTTATAATAAATATATAAATACGATGAAATAAAATGATACGACTGGCATAAAAACAAGTATAAACGACATAAAAATAAAACTCATCATTACGTTGAATTAGTGGGAGCACTGAGCTTTTTTCTCAGAAACGAGCCTGTCCCATCTAAGCGTAATCGGAGACATTGACACCCGAAGTGGCTAAGGTTTGTCTTTTAATACAGGATGCTTGGTCTCCATGTGTCGAAGCAGTTTTGAAGGCTTCATTGCCTCGTTAGCTAGCCTGTCGCCACATATTATGCAGAGTGGGTTTGGCGCGTCAGCGTCACCTGTGGCGATAAATCCAGATTTTAAGTAGGACTCCAGAAATTTTCTTTTAAATGCAGCTTTCCTTTTCTTAGAAGTCGTAGCCTCTTCTTCTTCCGTCTCCTCATTGGGCTTTTTTCCCTTTCCCAAGAAGCTTTCCAAACATCTGTTTCTTGCTCATATTTGCTTGCTTCGCGGGCTTGACTGAGGTGACATGTCACGTGACCGAGACGAGCGTCTTGACCTGAACCGACGGATGTAATTGGGAGAGAATTGCCAAATCTTTTATATTTTTCAAAATAAATTCTTACTCGGGCGGCTCGGTGGTGCACTGGGTGCACGTCCGCCTCACAGTTAGGAGGGTGCCGGTTCGATTACGCCTCCCTGTGTGGAGTTTGCATGTTCTCCCTGAGCCCGCGTGGGTTTCCTCCGGGCACTCCGGTTTCCTCCCACATCCCAAAAACATGCTTGGTAGGCCGATTGAGCACTCCAAATTGCCCCTAGGTGTGAGTGTGAGTGCGGATGGTTGTTTGTCTCTGTGTGCCCTGCGATTGGCTGGCAACCGGTTCAGGGTGTCCCCCGCCTACTGCCCAATGACCGCTGGGATAGGCTCCAGCACGCCGGCGACCCCCGTGGGAACAAAGCAGTACAGAAAATGGATGGATGGATAGATGAAATTCTTACTCAATTTTGCTAGCTTTGCGGGCTCGACTGGGGAAACATGTCACGTTACCGGGACGAGCGTCTTGACCTGAATTAATTGATCGTCAATAAAAAAAATTTTTTTTTTTTTTCTGTGCGGCTTGGCGGCCCGGTCCCAAGTGACCCACAGACCGGGGGTTGGGGACCCCTGATCTAAGGGAATTTAATCACTTGTTGTATGCCTGGAGTTAACTTTGCACTAACTAGCAAATTGAACTTTAAAATTGCACCAAACCAATAAGTTCAGGAAATGGATTGATGGTTAGTCAGATCACCCTGGCAAAAAGGTAAACCTACTTCTCACTTTCTCCCAGCCACTTTGACATAAGGTCTGAAGAGGAGACAGAGAAGAAAGTGGAGTTGTTGGCCTCAGTGGCAACAGCCTTGGCCAGGTATGACTTCCCTGTTCCTGGTGGACCAAACAGTAGGATGCCCCTCCATGGCGTCCGTTTACCTGCGATTGTACACAAATGCGAATGTACACATTATTGTTGGTACTAAGCTGTTATTGGGGGGGGGGGGGGGGGGGGGGGGGATCAGCATGTTCACAAAAACAACCTCTAACAAAAGCAATGATGAATAATTTAATGAAAATTTATGAAAATCAGATATCACATTTGAATTGTTGTTCAACATAATTATTTACAACTCAAAACAAATTTTGACATAGGCCTGGACAAAATGATGGTAACCCTAGAAAAAACAGAGACACGATGGGCTTTCAGCCTGCAGGAATCAATTCTCAAGCTTCTCTCTGTACCCTGCTAGTTTGCTCACGCACACAAAAAGGGCTCCTGTTCTGGAGGGTTCCAGCAGGGTCTACCCAAGTACTTCCAGGCCACTTGATTCGAGGTACTTGTACCTACCCGCTTTGAGGGAGTGGGCTGTGCTGAATATCGCTGATTGGTTGGCTGTTTTGCCATCAGCATCCTTCATAAGCTAATTGCAAGTGTACACTTTATTAGTTGTGCTGTACCTGTCCTCACTATTTGCAATATTTCCGGATGGACAAAAAGCAAATGCAAAGATGGACACACAAAGTGGTGGAAGCTTTTCTGAATATTATATTTTCTACACCACGTGTTCACCTGCCTAATGTCTCACCAATGAAGTCTTCATAAAACAGAACAAGAAGTATTTTTGTTTTTGAAAGCCAACGTGCTAGTCCAGTGGTCCCCAACCTTTTGTGCGCCACGGACCGGTTACGTGTCAGAAATATTTTCGCGGACCGCTCTTTATATAAATAAATAATACATTTATATAAATAAATAATACATTTATAATAAATACATAAATACAATGAAATAAAATGATACAACTGGCATAAAAACAAGTATAAAAATAAAACTCACAATTACGTTGAATTAGTGGGAGCACTGAGCTTGTTTCTCAGAAACGAGCCGGTCCCATCTAGGCGTAATCGGAGACAATGACACCCGAAGTGGTTAAAGTTTGTCTTTTAATACAGGATGCTTGGTCTCCATGTGCTGAAGCAGTTTTGAAGGCTTCATTGCCTCGTTAGCTAGCTTGTCGCCACATATTATGCAGAGTGGGTTTGGCGCGTCAGCGTCACCTGTGGCGATAAATCCAGATTTTAAGTAGGACTCCAGAAATTTTCTTTTAAATGCAGCTTTCCTTTTCTTAGAAGTCGTAGCCTCTTCTTCTTCCGACTCCTCATTGGGCTTTTTTCCCTTTCCCAAGAAGCTTTCCAAACATCTCTGCTTCTTGCTCATATTTGCTTGCTTCGCGGGCTCGACTGAGGTGACATGTCACGTGACCGAGACGAGCGTCTTGACCTGAACAGACGGATGTAATTGGGAGAGAATCGGCAATTTTCTTTATATTTTTCAAAATAAATTCTTACTCATTTTTGCTAGCTTTGCGGGCTCGACTGGGGAAACATGTCACGTGACCGGGACGAACGTCTTGACCTGAATTAATTGATCGTCGATAAAACATTTTTTTTTTTTTTTTTTCTGTGCGGCTTGGTGGCCCGGTACCAAGTGTCCCACGGACCGGTACCGGTCCGCGGACCGGGGGTTGGGGACCCCTGTGCTAGTCAGTTTGAACATAAGCTTGGGTTTAGCTACAGAGAATCAAATCACCGTCACTCAAATAAGATTTCTTGTTTTAATTATCCCTACTGTAATAATAGCTGGATACAGTAGACGACTACCTATGACAGCTTAGAATGTGATAATATGTCTTATTATGGAAAAATAAGGGCCATTTAAGTCACAATCGGAGGTATAAATAGACAAAAATATTCACCAATAATCAAGTGAAACTTTTGTTATTATTCATATAAAGCAGGGGTCTCAAACTCCAGTCCTCAGGAGCCGCATTCCTACATGTTTTCCAAGTTTCCCTCGTTAAACACACCTGATTCAATTATCAGGCTCCTGCAGAACGTGAGGATGAACTGATCATTTGAATCAGGTGTGTTTAACGAGGGAAACTTGGAAAACATGTCGGAATGCGGCCCCCGAGGACTGGAGTTTGAGACCCCTGATATAAAGTGAGTGCATAAATATACAGTGGTCCCTCGACTCATTAACGCCTACATTCATGGCAGCATCGCTTTACTTTTTCTGTCTTTTTGGAGGTATTTTCACCAAGTGTAGCAAATTTGAATCGGTGCCCCCCTCTACAAGCAAAGTTACAGGGGTAATCATTCTAACATCAGCCCTATTAGAATAAGTCAACCTATGAGAATACGTCCCCCTTTTTTCAGGTTGATTCCAAGACATCTATCGTTTTAGCCAATGGTGGTTCCTGACTGCCTAATGACTTTTTCACGTGGCTTTGTCGTAGAGTGATAGTCTCACAACTGAGTTCAATTCTTAATTGTCCCCCAAAGTAATTACGTGTTAGAATAGGACTCTTTGGCACGTGATTAGCGAGGTAGCTTGAGCTATGCCTTATCTTGCTGTGTCTTTTCTCTTGCTTTCGATGGCTTTTCCTTCTTTATGACACTGCACATATGTAGGAGTTGATCTCAGTTAAGACTGCATTATCACACAGGTTAAGCAGAGTCGCCCCCTTGTAAGAGGGCGGCCAAGAGTATAAGAATAGGAACCTTGGAGGTGGGGGTTAGACCTTCCGCAATCTCGCACAGAAGGCTCCGCAGCTGTATATTGATCTTTCTCGCACACATTACATAGTTAAACTGAGAAGGCAGCCTCCTGGTAATTACTTTTAGCATAGCGGGCATTAAAGATAAAGAACTGGGACATAATAGCGGGCATTAAAGATAAAGAACTTGGACATAATAGCGGGCATTAAAGATAAAGAACTAGGACATGATCTAACACGAGTATGTGAGCACATTGCAAGGAGTACGTGGAAGCACACAATAATTTATTAGCCTGACTTTTTCTGTGTCTTCTTGGGGGTATTTTCAGCAATTGTAGAAAAAACTAGAAACTCCCAAAGTTAGGAAGTCAAGAATAAAATGACATTTATTTTTTGTTATAAAGGTTTGAAAAAGTGTGACTTTTGGGATAGTCCTGCATGCATTATTGACTCCTATGGGAAACGTTGCTTCTACTCACAAACCTGACTGCCGACCCAATTAAGTTCACAAGTAGAGGTACTACTGTACATTGTATGTACATATATTGACATGCAGTATGCTCACATAATCATATTAATGCAGGTATTAATCTCTTTGAATAAAATAACGTCCATTCTTAACATCAGAATGGTTTAATTCTGTATCCAAACTGCATAGAGGTTACACAGATGCATATCTGGCCATTAAAATGATCATCACCTGCTCAATTCTGCATTACAGTAGATGTCACAGTAATAGTTGTCATTGTTTGTATGCTAACTAGTGTTAAACAATGTTTGTGTGCTAATGTTAAATGTTTGTTTAAAACGTTACTTTCTGATTAAGAATTT
This sequence comes from Syngnathus acus, assembly GCF_901709675.1. Lineage (NCBI taxonomy): Eukaryota > Metazoa > Chordata > Actinopteri > Syngnathiformes > Syngnathidae > Syngnathus > Syngnathus acus. The sequence goes on from NW_023590204.1 coordinate 29,100, forward strand.
CCTAATATTTTGAATTAATATAATTCTTTTGTCATTTTTATTTTCGCAACTTTCATACTTGCTAACTTTTCCGATTTGGGCCGGACATTCACGATTTTCAACCCTATCTTCTGCCTGCCCCCAATCTGTAATTTCTGTCGCTAATCTCCCGATTTTACAGTGAAGTAAACACTGTTTATATTGTGGGGAATGTGACGCAACACGTCTCCTCCTCGCTGCACACTGCACAGCCTCCCAAAGTGTTTCCCTCCGTGGCCGTGCAACCTGCTTGTGACGAAGGTTCCCCTCCCCTGCTCGTGTGTCCAGCAGTGCAAGCTGGTGGGCTCCACCCAAATGGTTGATATTGGTCTACATCAGTGGTTCCCAAACTTTTGCAGACTGGCGCCCCCTTTGGCTCTCCAGTGAATTCCTAGCGCCCCCCCCAAGGACCGGCATTTATATAAATAAATAATACATTTATATAAATAAATAAATAATACATTTATAGTATCATTACCATTACGTTGAATTAGTGGGAGCACTGAGTTTGTTTCTCAGAAACGAGCCGGTCCCATCTAGACGTAATCGGAGACAATGACACCCGAAGTGATTTAAGGTTTGTCTTTTATTGCAGGATGCTTGGTCTCCATGTGTTGAAGCAGTTTTGAATGCTTCACTGCCTGGTTAGTTAGCCTGTCGCCACATATTAGCTTTGCGGGCTCGACTGGGGAAACATGTCACGTGACCGGGACGAGTGTCTTGACCTGAATTAATTGATCGTCGATAAAAAAAAAAAATCTGTGTGGCTTGGCGGCCCGGTACCAAGTGACCCACGGACCGGTACCGGTCCGCGGCCCGGTGGTTGGGGACCACTGGCTTAGAGTGCATTTTCTCGACGAGCTGAGCACGTTTTCTAGTAAAAAGCGCTCTTGGGTGCTTCAGAGTGCCGAGTTGAGTGCGTGGTTTAGCGTCCGCCCCCGGTCCCTTATGGGACCCTATTTGGCCCGCGGACCCGCTGGCGGGAGCTCCGTGAAAGCCTGTCCGCCCTCCGAGCACTCCTGCCGGGCGTGGGTTAGAGACCGCGCCCGGTCAGTTATGGGACCCTAATTGGACCGCGGACCGGCTGGCGGGACCCCCGTGAATGCCTATCCGCCCTCCGAGCACTCCTGCCGGGCCTGAGTTAGAGACCGCGCCCGGTCATGTATGGGACCCTGAATGGCCCGCGGACCGGCTGGCGGGACCTCCGTGAATGCCTATCCGCCCTCCGAGCACTCCTGCCGGGCGTGGGTTTGAGACCGCGCCCGGTCAGTTATGGGACCCTAAATAGCCCGCGGACCGGCTGGCGGTACCTCCGTGAAAGCCTATCCGCCCTCCGAGCACTCCTGCGGGCGTGAGTTAGAGACCGCGCACGGTCACTTATGGGACCCTAAATGGCCCGCGGACCTGCTGGCGGGGCCTCCGTGAAAGCCTATCCGCCTTCCGAGCGCTCTTGCCGGGCGTGAGTTAGCGTCCGCGCCCGGTCGCCTCACGTCACTCTGGTTAAGTTGGCATAGTAAAAAGCACTCTTGGGTCCTTCAGAGTGCGGAGTTTATCACTGCGCATGAAGAAATGACAACCTGCAACGTTTGGTTCATGTTTTATAAGCATTTTTAGTTTTATTGCTTAAATCGCATTTTCTCGACGAGCTGAGCACGTTTTCTGGATGGTGCCTCTCCCGTCACTCTGGTTAGGTTGGCAAAGTAAAAAGTGCTCTTGGGTGCTTCAGAGTGCAGAGTTTATCACTGCGCATGAAGAAATGACCACCTGCAACGTTTGGTTTATGTTTTATAAGCATTTTTAATTGTATTGCTTAGAGCGCATGTTCTCGACGAGCTGAGCACGTTTTCTAGTAAAAAGCGCTCTTGGGTGCTTCAGAGTGCCGGGTTTATCACTGCGCATGCAGAAATGACCACCTGCAACGTTTGGTTTATGTTTTATAAGCATTTTTTGTTTTATTGCTTAAATCGCATTTTCTCGACGAGCTGAGCACGTTTTCTGGATGGTGCCTCTCCCGTCACTCTGGTTAGGTTGGCATAGTAAAAAGTGCTCTTGGGGGCTTCAGAGTGCCCAGTTTATCACTGCGCATGCAGAAATGACCACCTGCAACGTTTGGTTTATGTTTTATAAGCATTTTTAGTTTTATTGCTTAAATCGCATTTTCTCGACGAGCTGAGCACGTTTTCTGGATGGTGCCTCTCCCGTCACTCTGGTTAGGTTGGCATAGTAAAAAGTGCTCTTGGGGGCTTGAGAGTGCCCAGTTTATCACTGCGCATGCAGAAATGACCACCTGCAACGTTTGGTTTATGTTTTATAAGCATTTTTAATTGTATTGCTTAGAGCGCATTTTCTCGACGAGCTGAGCACGTTTTCTAGTAAAAAGCGCTCTTGGGTGCTTCAGAGTGCCGAGTTTATCACTGCGCATGCAGAAATGACCACCTGCAACGTTTGGTTTATGTTTTATAAGCATTTTTTGTTTTATTGCTTAAATCGCATTTTCTCGACGAGCTGAGCACGTTTTCTGGATGGTGCCTCTCCCGTCACTCTGGTTAGGTTGGCATAGTAAAAAGTGCTCTTGGGGGCTTCAGAGTGCCCAGTTTATCACTGCGCATGCAGAAATGACCACCTGCAACGTTTGGTTTATGTTTTATAAGCATTTTTAGTTTTATTGCTTAAATCGCATTTTCTCGATGAGCTGAGCACGTTTTCTGGATGGTGCCTCTCCCGTCACTCTGGTTAGGTTGGCAAAGTAAAAAGCGCTCTTGGGTGCTTCAGAGTGCCGAGTTTATCACTGCACATGAAGAAATGACCACCTGCAACGTTTGGTTTATGTTTTATGAGCATTTTTAATTGTATTGCTTAGAGCGCATTTTCTCGACGAGCTGAGCACGTTTTCTAGTTAAAAGCGCTCTTGGGTGCTTCAGAGTGCCGAGTTTATCACTGCGCATGAAGAAATGACCACCTGCAACGTTTGGTTTATGTTTTATAAGCATTTTTACTTTTATTGCTTAAATCGCATTTTCTCGACGAGCTGAGCACGTTTTCTGGATGGTGCCTCTCCCGTCACTCTGGTTAGGTTGGCATAGTAAAAAGTGCTCTTGGGGGCTTCAGAGTGCCCAGTTTATCACTGGGCATGCAGAAATGACCACCTGCAACGTTTGGTTTATGTTTTATAAGCATTTTTAGTTTTATTGCTTAAATCGCATTTTCTCGACGAGCTGAGCACGTTTTCTGGATGGTGCCTCTCCCGTCACTCTGGTTAGGTTGGCAAAGTAAAAAGCGCTCTTGGGTGCTTCAGAGTGCCGAGTTTATCACTGCGCATGAAGAAATGACCACCTGCAACGTTTGGTTTATGTTTTATAAGCATTTTTTGTTTTATTGCTTAAATCGCGAGCAGATCGCAGCGCGGAGCTCTCCGGAAAATCAAAGGGAGGTGGTCTCTGTTTCTACATTAATGAACGTTGGTGTACTGATGTCACGGTGTTGAAAGAGTTTTGCAGCCCTCTCCTAGAAACACTTTTCATAAACTGCCGGCCGTTCTATTCACCACGGGAGTTCTCCTCGATCGTCATGGCGGCTGTTTACATCCCACCACACGCACGTGCGAGTGAAGCCACGCAGATGCTGGCTGACCAGGTAACAGACATGGAGAAACTTCTACCAAACTCACTAATCATTGTTCTGGGTGATCTTAACAGGGCGAACCTCGCACACGAACTCCCCAGATACAGACAGCACGTAACGTGTCCCACCAGAGGGGCACAGACTCTGGACCACTGCTACACCGTGATCAAGGATGCATACCACTCTGCGGCTCGTGCAGCTTTAGGACTCTCGGACCACTGTCTAGTTCATCTGATCCCGGCCTACAGGCAGAAACTAAAAACTTCTAAGCCTGTGGTGAGGACTGTGAGGAAGTGGACAGTGGAGTCAAGGCAGGACCTCCAAGCCTGCTTTGACTGCACCGATTGGGGAGCTTTCGAAGCTGCAACTTCAGACTTGCATGAACTCACTGACACTGTCACATCATACATCAGTTTTTGTGAGGATCTGTGTGTGCAGACTAAGACCTTCTGCACGTACAACAACGACAAACCTTGGTTTACACCGAACCTCAGGAGGCTGCGCAAAGTCAAGGAGGAGGCCTACAGGAGCGGCGACCGCGACCTGTTCAGGCAGACCAGAAACACACTGAACCGAGAGGTCAGGAAAGCCAAGAGGTGTTACGGGGAGAACCTGAAGAGACACCTCTCTGCCAATCCTGATCCCTCAACAGTGTGGAAAGGTCTGCAGAACATCACGGGCTACAAGAAACGAACCCCCCGTCCTTCTGGAGAGCCCAAGGCTTGCTAACCAGCTGAATAAGTTCTACTGCAGGTTTGATCGGTCCTCCCACACAACGGGACTTCCTGCAGCACAATCTACATACTCACCTCTCCCCACAACTGCTCTGTCCACACCTCTATCATCGTTGTCACCCACTCTCTCTCTTGCAGAGGCCGCACCCGCACTCCAGGTCCGCGAGGAGGAAGTGCGCCAGATGTTCCGGAGACAAAAGACCAGGAAGGCACCGGGCCCAGACGGCGTGTCACCTTCCTGCTTGAAAGTCTGCGCTGAACAGCTGGCGCCCACCTTTGCACGGATCTTCAACCGTTCTCTGGAGCTGTGTGAGGTGCCCTCGTGCTTCAAGAGCTCCACCATCGTTCCAGTGGCCAAGAAGCCCGCCATCACAGGTTTGAATGACTATAGACCCGTCGCACTGACATCTGTGGTCATGAAATCTTTCGAGAGGTTAGTGCTGAACCACCTGAAGGAGGTCACGGGCCCCCTGCTTGACCCCCTCCAGTTTGCCTACCGGGCAAACAGGTCAGTGGATGATGCGGTCAACATGGGACTGCACTACATCCTGCACCACCTGGACACCCCAGGAACGTACGCCAGGATCCTGTTCGTGGACTTCAGCTCGGCGTTCAACACCATCGCTCCTGACATCCTCCAACAGAAGCTCATCCAGCTTGCGGTGCCTGCCCCCACCTGTCAGTGGATCACCAGCTTCCTGACCGACAGGAGACAGCGTGTGAGGCTGGGGGGCATCACATCTGACACCCGGACCACCAATACTGGAGCCCCTCAGGGTTGCGTCCTCTCCCCACTGCTCTTCTCTCTCTACACCAATGATTTCTCCTCAGATGACTCTCCTGTGAAGCTCCTGAAGTATGCAGACGACACCACTCTCATCGGACTGATCCAGGACGGTGATGAGACTGCGTACAGACAGGAGGTGGAGCGGCTGGTCCACTGGTGCAACCAAAACCATCTGGAGCTGAACCCGCTCAAGACCGTGGAGATGACAGTGGATTTCAGGCGAGACCCTTCACCACTTTTACCCCTCACTATCCGCAGTAATACTATTCTCTCCACAGACACCTTCAAGTTCCTGGGAACCACAATCTCTCGGGACCTGAAATGGACCGGCCACATAGACTCTGTCCGGAAGAAGGCCCAGCAGAGGCTGTACTTCCTGAGACAGCTCAAGAAGTTCAACCTGCCGCGAGAGCTTCTGAAGACTTTCTACACTGCCATCATCCAGTCTGTCCTCTGCACCTCCATCACTGTCTGGTTTGGATCAGCCTCCAAACAAGACAAGCACAGACTGCAACGGACAATCAGGACTGCAGAAAAGATCATTGGAATCAACCTCCCATCTATCCAAGACTTGTACCTGTCCAGGACCAGGAAACGTGCAAGGAACATCTCTACAGACCCTTCTCACCCAGGTTGCAGTCTGTTTGAACTACTCCCCTCCGGACGGCGTTATAGAGCTCGGTACGCCAAAACCAGCAGACACCGAGACAGCTTCTTCCCCCGGGCTGTTGCTCTGATGAACTCACACCACTCATAGAGTCTCAGAGGCATTACTGTGCAATAACATCCTGCTCTTCACACCTTTTGAATTTGTCTACACTGTTTTTGCCATTATTCACATGTCCTGAGTGTTGTTAGTCACCTATATGTTGAACAGAGGGTGTGTTTTACCGAAGTCAAATTCCTTGTTTGGCACGCTCAAACATGGCGAATAAAAACTCTTGAATCTTGAATCTTGAATCTTCTCGACGAGCTGAGCACGTTTTCTGGATGGTGCCTCTCCCGTCACTCTGGTTAGGTTGGCAAAGTAAAAAGCGCTCTTGGGTGCTTCAGAGTGCCCGAGTTTATCACTGCACATGAAGAAATGACCACCTGCAACGTTTGGTTTATGTTTTATGAGCATTTTTAATTGTATTGCTCAGAGCGCATTTTCTCGACGAGCTGAGCACTATTTCTAGTAAAAAGCGCTCTTGGGTGCTTCAGAGTGCCGAGTTTATCACTGCGCATGCAGAAATGACCACCTGCAACGTTTGGTTTATGTTTTATAAGCATTTTTTGTTTTATTGCTTAAATCGCATTTTCTCGACGAGCTGAGCACGTTTTCTGGATGGTGCCTCTCCCGTCACTCTGGTTAGGTTGGCATAGTAAAAAGTGCTCTTGGGGGCTTCAGAGTGCCCAGTTTATCACTGCGCATGCAGAAATGACCACCTGCAACGTTTGGTTTATGTTTTATAAGCATTTTTAGTTTTATTGCTTAAATCGCATTTTCTCGACTGAGCTGAGCACGTTTTCTGGATGGTGCCTCTCCCGTCACTCTGGTTAGGTTGGCAAAGTAAAAAGCGCTCTTGGGTGCTTCAGAGTGCCGAGTTTATCACTGCACATAAAGAAATGACCACCTGCAACGTTTGGTTTATGTTTTATGAGCATTTTTAATTGTATTGCTTAGAGCGCATTTTCTCGACGAGCTGAGCACGTTTTTCTAGTAAAAGCGCTCTTGGGTGCTTCAGAGTGCCGGGTTTATCACTGCGCATGCAGAAATGACCACCTGCAACGTTTGGTTTATGTTTTATAAGCATTTTTTGTTTTATTGCTTAAATCGCATTTTCTCGACGAGCTGAGCACGTTTTCTGGATGGTGCCTCTCCCGTCACTCTGGTTAGGTTGGCATAGTAAAAAGCGCTCTTGGGTCCTTCAGAGTGCCGGAGTTTATCACTGCGCATGAAGAAATGACAACCTGCAACGTTTGGTTTATGTTTTATAAGCATTTTTAGTTTTATTGCTTAAATCGCATTTTCTCGACGAGCTGAGCACGTTTTCTGGATGGTGCCTCTCCCGTCACTCTGGTTAGGTTGGCAAAGTAAAAAGTGCTCTTGGGTGCTTCAGAGTGCAGAGTTTATCACTGCGCATGAAGAAATGACCACCTGCAACGTTTGGTTTATGTTTTATGAGCATTTTTAATTGTATTGCTTAGAGCGCATGTTCTCGACGAGCTGAGCACGTTTTCTAGTAAAAAGCGCTCTTGGGTGCTTCAGAGTGCCGGGTTTATCACTGCGCATGCAGAAATGACCACCTGCAACGTTTGGTTTATGTTTTATAAGCATTTTTTGTTTTATTGCTTAAATCGCATTTTCTCGACGAGCTGAGCACGTTTTCTGGATGGTGCCTCTCCCGTCACTCTGGTTAGGTTGGCATAGTAAAAAGTGCTCTTGGGGGCTTCAGAGTGCCCAGTTTATCACTGCGCATGCAGAAATGACCACCTGCAACGTTTGGTTTATGTTTTATAAGCATTTTTAGTTTTATTGCTTAAATCGCATTTTCTCGACGAGCTGAGCACGTTTTCTGGATGGTGCCTCTCCCGTCACTCTGGTTAGGTTGGCAAAGTAAAAAGCGCTCTTGGGTGCTTCAGAGTGCCGAGTTTATCACTGCACATGAAGAAATGACCACCTGCAACGTTTGGTTTATGTTTTATGAGCATTTTTAATTGTATTGCTTAGAGCGCATGTTCTCGACGAGCTGAGCACGTATTTCTAGTAAAAAGCGCTCTTGGGTGCTTCAGAGTGCCGGGTTTATCACTGCGCATGCAGAAATGACCACCTGCAACGTTTGGTTTATGTTTTATAAGCATTTTTTGTTTTATTGCTTAAATCGCATTTTCTCGACGAGCTGAGCACGTTTTCTGGATGGTGCCTCTCCCGTCACTCTGGTTAGGTTGGCATAGTAAAAAGTGCTCTTGGGGGCTTCAGAGTGCCCAGTTTATCACTGCGCATGCAGAAATGACCACCTGCAACGTTTGGTTTATGTTTTATAAGCATTTTTAGTTTTATTGCTTAAATCGCATTTTCTCGACGAGCTGAGCACGTTTTCTGGATGGTGCCTCTCCCGTCACTCTGGTTAGGTTGGCAAAGTAAAAAGCGCTCTTGGGTGCTTCAGAGTGCCGAGTTTATCACTGCACATGAAGAAATGACCACCTGCAACGTTTGGTTTATGTTTTATGAGCATTTTTAATTGTATTGCTTAGAGCGCATTTTCTCGACGAGCTGAGCACTATTTCTAGTTAAAAGCGCTCTTGGGTGCTTCAGAGTGCCGAGGTTTATCACTGCGCATGCAGAAATGACCACCTGCAACGTTTGGTTTATGTTTTATAAGCATTTTTAGTTTTATTGCTTAAATCGCATTTTCTCGACGAGCTGAGCACGTTTTCTGGATGGTGCCTCTCCCGTCACTCTGGTTAGGTTGGCATAGTAAAAAGTGCTCTTGGGGGCTTCAGAGTGCCCAGTTTATCACTGCGCATGCAGAAATGACCACCTGCAACGTTTGGTTTATGTTTTATAAGCATTTTTAGTTTTATTGCTTAAATCGAATTTTCTCGACGAGCTGAGCACGTTTTCTGGATGGTGCCTCTCCCGTCACTCTGGTTAGGTTGGCAAAGTAAAAAGCGCTCTTGGGTGCTTCAGAGTGCCGAGTTTATCACTGCGCATGAAGAAATGACCACCTGCAACGTTTGGTTTATGTTTTATAAGCATTTTTAATTGTATTGCTTAGAGTGCATTTTCTCGACGAGCTGAGCACGTTTTCTAGTAAAAAGCGCTCTTGGGTGCTTCAGAGTGCCGAGTTGAGTGCGTGGTTTAGCGTCCGCCCCCGGTCCCTTATGGGACCCTATTTGGCCCGCGGACCGCTGGCGGGAGCTCCGTGAAAGCCTGTCCGCCCTCCGAGCACTCCTGCCGGGCGTGGGTTAGAGACCGCGCCCGGTCAGTTATGGGACCCTAATTGGACCGCGGACCGGCTGGCGGGACCCCCGTGAATGCCTATCCGCCCTCCGAGCACTCCTGCCGGGCCTGAGTTAGAGACCGCGCCCGGTCATGTATGGGACCCTAATGGCCCGCGGACCGGCTGGCGGGACCTCCGTGAATGCCTATCCGCCCTCCGAGCACTCCTGCCGGGCGTGGGTTTGAGACCGCGCCCGGTCAGTTATGGGACCCTAAATAGCCCGCGGACCGGCTGGCGGTACCTCCGTGAAAGCCTATCCGCCCTCCGAGCACTCCTGCGGGCGTGAGTTAGAGACCGCGCACGGTCACTTATGGGACCCTAAATGGCCCGCGGACCTGCTGGCGGGGCCTCCGTGAAAGCCTATCCGCCTTCCGAGCGCTCTTGCCGGGCCTGAGTTAGAGACCGCGCCCAGTCATGTATGGGACCCTGAATGGCCCGCGGACCGGCTGGCGGGACCTCCGTGAATGCCTATCCGCCCTCCGAGCACTCCTGCCGGGACTGAGTTAGAGACCGCGCCCGGTCATGTATGGGACCCTGAATGGCCCGCGGACCGGCTGGCGGGACCTCCGTGAATGCCTATCCGCCCTCCGAGCACTGCTGCCGGGCCTGAGTTAGAGACCGCGCCCAGTCATGTATGGGACCCTGAATGGCCCGCGGACCGGCTGGCGGGACCTCCGTGAATGCCTATCCGCCCTCCGAGCACTCCTGCCGGGCCTGAGTTAGAGACCGCGCCCGGTCATGTATGGGACCCTGAATGGCCCGTGGACCGGCTGGCGGGACCTCCGTGAATGCCTATCCGCCCTCCGAGCACTGCTGCCGGGCCTGAGTTAGAGACCGCGCCCGGTCATGTATGGGACCCTGAATGGCCCGCGGACCGGCTGGCGGGACCTCCGTGAATGCCTATCCGCCCTCCGAGCACTCCTGCCGGGCCTGAGTTAGAGACCGCGCCCGGTCACGTATGGGACCCTGAATGGCCCGCGGACCGGCTGGCGGGACCCTCCGTGAATGCCTATCCACCCTCCGAGCACTCCTGCCGGGCCTGAGTTAGAGACCGCGCGCGGTCAGTTATGGGACCCTAAATAGCCCGCGGACCTGCTGGCGGAACCTCCGTGAATGCCTATCCGCCCTCCGAACACTCCTGCCGGGCCTGAGTTAAAGACCACGCCCGGTCATGTATGGGACCCTGAATGGTCCGCGGACCGGCTGGCGGGACCTCCGTGAATGCCTATCCGCCCTCCGAGCACTCCTGCCGGGCCTTAGTTAGAGACCGCGCCCGGTCATGTATGGGACCCTGAATGGCCCGCGGACCGGCTGGCGGGACCTCCGTGAATGCCTATCCGCCCTCCGAGCACTCCTGCCGGGCCTGAGTTAGAGACCGCGCCCGGTCAGTTATGGGACCCTAAATAGCCCGCGGACCGGCTGGCGGGACCTCCGTGAATGCCTATCCGCCCTCCGAGCACTCCTGCCGGGCGTGAGTTAGAGACCGCGCCCGGTTCTTTATGGGACCCTATTTGGCCCGCGGACCGGCAGGCGGGATGTCCGTGAAAGCCTATCCGCCTTCCGAGCTCTCATGCCTGGCGTGGGTTAGCGTCCGCGCCCGGTCCCTTATGGAACCCTATTTGGCCCGCGGACCAGCTGGCGGGGCTTCCGTGAAAGCCTATCCGCCTTCCGAGCGCTCTTGCCGGGCGTGAGTTAGCGTCCGCACCCGGTCGCCTCACGTCACTCTGGTTAAGTTGGCAAAGTAAAAAGCGCTCTTGGGTCCTTCAGAGTGCGGAGTTTATCACTGCGCGTGAAGAAATGACAACCTGCAACGTTTGGTTTATGTTTTATAAGCATTTTTAGTTTTATTGCTTAAATCGCATTTTCTCGACGAGCTGAGCACGTTTTCTGGATGGTGCCTCTCCCGTCACTCTGGTTAGGTTGGCAAAGTAAAAAGTGCTCTTGGGTGCTTCAGAGTGCCGAGTTTATCACTGCGCATGAAGAAATGACCACCTGCAACGTTTGGTTTATGTTTTATAAGCATTTTTTATTGTATTGCTTAGAGCGCATGTTCTCGACGAGCTGAGCACGTTTTCTAGTAAAAAGCGCTCTTGGGTGCTTCAGAGTGCCGGGTTTTATCACTGCGCATGAAGAAATGACCACCTGCAACGTTTGGTTTATGTTTTATAAGCATTTTTTGTTTTATTGCTTAAATCGCATTTTCTCGACGAGCTGAGCACGTTTTCTGGATGGTGCCTCTCCCGTCACTCTGGTTAGGTTGGCATAGTAAAAAGTGCTCTTGGGGGCTTCAGAGTGCCCAGTTATCA
>NW_023590205.1:0-30000 GCF_901709675.1 Syngnathus acus
CTCGGCACTCTGAAGCACCCAAGAGCGCTTTTTACTTTGCCAACCTAACCAGAGTGACTGGAGAGGCACCATCCAGAAAACGTGCTCAGCTCGTCGAGAAAATGCGATTTAAGCAATAAAACTAAAAATGCTTATAAAACATAAACCAAACGTTGCAGGTGGTCATTTCTGCATGCGCAGTGATAAACTGGGCACTCTGAAGCCCCCAAGAGCACTTTTTACTATGCCAACCTAACCAGAGTGACGGGAGAGGCACCATCCAGAAAACGTGCTCAGCTCGTCGAGAAAATGCGATTTAAGCAATAAAACAAAAAATGCTTATAAAACATAAACCAAACGTTGCAGGTTGTCATTTCTGCATGCGCAGTGATAAACTCGGCACTCTGAAGCACCCAAGAGCGCTTTTTAACTAGAAAACGTGCTCAGCTCGTCGAGAAAATGCGCTCTAAGCAATACAATTAAAAATGCTTATAAAACATAAACCAAACGTTGCAGGTGGTCATTTCTGCATGCGCAGTGATAAACTGGGCACTCTCAAGCCCCCAAGAGCACTTTTTACTATGCCAACCTAACCAGAGTGACGGGAGAGGCACCATCCAGAAACGTGCTCAGCTCGTCGAGAAAATGCGATTTAAGCAATAAACAAAAAATGCTTATAAAACATAAACCAAACGTTGCAGGTGGTCATTTCTTCATGCGCAGTGATAAACCGGCACTCTGAAGCACCCAAGAGCGCTTTTTACTTTGCCAACCTAACCAGAGTGACGGGAGAGGCACCATCCAGAAAACGTGCTCAGCTCGTCGAGAAAATGCGATTTAAGCAATAAAACTAAAAATGCTTATAAAACATAAACCAAACGTTGCAGGTGGTCATTTCTGCATGCGCAGTGATAAACTGGGCACTCTGAAGCCCCCAAGAGCACTTTTTACTATGCCAACCTAACCAGAGTGACGGGAGAGGCACCATCCAGAAAACGTGCTCAGCTCGTCGAGAAAATGCGATTTAAGCAATAAAATTAAAAATGCTTATAAAACATAAACCAAACGTTGCAGGTGGTCATTTCTTCATGCGCAGTGATAAACTCGGCACTCTGAAGCACCCAAGAGCGCTTTTTACTTTGCCAACCTAACCAGAGTGACGGGAGAGGCACCATCCAGAAAACGTGCTCAGCTCGTCGAGAAAATGCGATTTAAGCAATAAAACTAAAAATGCTTATAAAACATAAACCAAACGTTGCAGGTGGTCATTTCTGCATGCGCAGTGATAAACTGGGCACTCTCAAGCCCCCAAGAGCACTTTTTACTATGCCAACCTAACCAGAGTGACGGGAGAGGCACCATCCAGAAAACGTGCTCAGCTCGTCGAGAAAATGCGATTTAAGCAATAAAACTAAAAATGCTTATAAAACATAAACCAAACGTTGCAGGTTGTCATTTCTTCATGCGCAGTGATAAACTCCGCACTCTGAAGGACCCAAGAGCGCTTTTTACTTTGCCAACTTAACCAGAGTGACGTGAGGTGACCGGGTGCGGACGCTAACTCACGCCCGGCAAGAGCGCTCGGAAGGCGGATAGGCTTTCACGGAAGCACCGCCAGCAGGTCCGCGGGCCAAATAGGGTTCCATAAGGGACCGGGCGCGGACGCTAACCCACGCCAGGCATGAGAGCTCGGAAGGCGGATAGGCTTTCACGGAGATCCCGCCGGCCGGTCCGCGGGCCAAATAGGGTTCCATAAGGGACCGGGCGCGGACGCTAACCCCCGCCAGGCATGAGAGCTCGGAAGGCGGATAGGCTTTCACGGAGATCCCGCCGGCCGGTCCGCGGGCCAAATAGGGTCCCATAAAGAACCGGGCGCGGTCTCTAACTCACGCCCGGCAGGAGTGCTCGGAGGGCGGATAGGCTTTCACGGGGACCCGCCGGCCGGTCCGCGGGCCAAATAGGGTCCCGTAAGTGACCGGGCGCGGTCTCTTACTCACGCCCGGCAGGAGTGCTCGGAGGGCGGATAGGCATTCACGGAGGTACCGCCAGCCGGTCCGCGGGCCAATTAGGGTCCCGTAAGGGACCGGGCGCGGTCTCTAACTCAGGTCGGCAGGAGTGCTCGGAGGGCGGATAGGCATTCACGGAGGGTACCGCCAGCGGTCCGCGGGCCATTTAGGGTCCCATAAGGGACCGGGCGCGGTCTCTAACTCAGGCCCGGCAGGAGTGCTCGGAAGGCGAATAGGCATTCACGGAGGTACCGCCAGCCGGTCCGCGGGCCATTTAGGGTCCCGTAAGGTGACGGGCGCGGTCTCTAACTCAGGCCCGGCAGGAGTGCTCGGATGGCGGATAGGCATTCACGAAGGTACCGCCAGCCGGTCCGCGGGCCATTTAGGGTCCCATAAGGGACCGGGCGCGGTCTCTAACTCACGCCCGGCAGGAGTGCTCGGAGGGCGGATAGGCTTTCACGGAGGGTACCGCCAGCCGGTCCGCGGGCCATTTAGGGTCCCATAAGTGACCGGGCGCGGTCTCGAACTCACGCCCGGCAGGAGTGCTCGGAGGGCGGATAGGCTTTCACGGTGGTACCGCTAGCCGGTCCGCGGGCCATTTAGGGTCCCATAAGTGACCGGGCGCGGTCTCTAACTCAGGCCCGGAAGGAGTGCTCGGAGGGCGGATAGGCATTCACGGAGGTACCGCCAGCCGGTCCGCGGGCCAATTAGGGTCCCATAAGTGACCGGGCGCGGTCTCTAACCCACGCCCGGCAGGAGTGCTCGGAGGGCGGACAGGCTTTCACGGAGCTCCCGCCAGCCGGTCCGCGGGCCAAATAGGGTCCCATAAGGGACCGGGGGCGGACGCTAAACCACGCACTCAACTCGGCACTCTGAAGCACCCAAGAGCGCTTTTTACTAGAAAACGTGCTCAGCTCGTCGAGAAAATGCACTCTAAGCAATACAATTAAAAATGCTTATAAAACATAAACCAAACGTTGCAGGTGGTCATTTCTTCATGCGCAGTGATAAACTCGGCACTCTGAAGCACCCAAGAGCGCTTTTTACTTTGCCAACCTAACCAGAGTGACGGGAGAGGCACCATCCAGAAAACGTGCTCAGCTCGTCGAGAAAATGCGATTTAAGCAATAAAATTAAAAATGCTTATAAAACATAAACCAAACGTTGCAGGTGGTCATTTCTTCATGCGCAGTGATAAACTCGGCACTCTGAAGCACCCAAGAGCGCTTTTTACTTTGCCAACCTAACCAGAGTGACGGGAGAGGCACCATCCAGAAAACGTGCTCAGCTCGGTCCTACCATCGGTCCTACCATCCTGGCCCGCACCCCACAACCAGCTCCAGAGCATCCTGCCCGCTGCGGCTGCGCCAGCCATGCTGGCCAGGACCAACTTGGGTTTAATAAAGATCTTTATTGATCATGGACACGTGCTTGTGCTTATTGTGTTTGTTGTCCCATTGCACTTTACCTATCCGGTCGCCTTTGTTATATAGTTAATAAATGAGTCTCGATTTGGCATGAATGAGTGACAGCTGCGTTTGCGTTCAACTCTATATCCGTACCTCGCACAATCATTCGACTCCCCTATTTGGGTGGAGCGAGAGCATCTTGCTCAGTGCGGCATCCATGCGCTCTCCTATCTGGGTAGAGCGTGGGTCCATTATTTGCTTCAAATTGGTTTTCTACTGGCGTCATTTTGCGCTACTTTGTACATCTGTGTGACCATTGACAACGTTTCGGCATCTTTTGTGCCTTCCTCAGGTCTGGCACACAGGAATTGTCCCTAAATTTGGCTTAGTTTAATTGCATGGGGAGCTGTTTTCTCCTCCATGGCCGCATCGAGACTGAGAGCTTCCTGCTCCGAACGGCCCTTTTATAGCGAACTGCGCTTGTATTATGAAAGTGATTTTCCTTTTCTTTATTTGGCTTGGTCAATTTTTGTTTTATTTGCAGGCACCGATTGGGCGTGGATTTGCGATCACCGGCATAGGTAAGTATTTTTGGGTGAGTATTATGTTTTTAATTACGGTAAGTATTTACTTTAAACTCCTTTTTGGTTTTGATGAATGCTTGTTTGCAATTGTTTACGTTCAATTTGTGATTACGTTCAAAATTTTGACTTGTATATTTTTGTATTTTGTGTTCAAATTTTTGACTTGTTCATTTATAAATTTTAACTTGCAGGTTGACGTTTTTGTCATATTTGGAAATGGGGCTAGGGTTAGGGTTAGGGTTAGGGTTAGGGTTTGGGTTAGGGTTAGGGTTAGGGTTAGGATCAGGGTTAGGGGTTGGGGGTTAGGTTAGGATTAGGGCTAGGTTAGGATTAGGGCTGGGGTAGGACCAATTGAGGGGACAGCACACAAACGGAACAGGAGCCCAACGGAAACCGGAAACGTGGGGGCGGCAAAGGAGGTGGCACAGGCGAGTTAGGGTGATGGTATGGAGTTCCTCCCCCGAAGGAGAGGAGCAAAGGCACGGTCCTACCATCCTGGCCCGCACCCCACAACCAGCTCCAGAGCATCCTGCCCGCTGCGGCTGCGCCAGCCATGCTGGCCAGGACCAACTTGGGTTTAATAAAGATCTTTATTGATCATGGACACGTGCTTGTGCTTATTGTGTTTGTTGTCCCATTGCACTTTACCTATCCGGTCGCCTTTGTTATATAGTTAATAAATGAGTCTCGATTTGGCATGAATGAGTGACAGCTGCGTTTGCGTTCAACTCTATATTCGTACCTCGCACAATCATTCGACTCCCCTATTTGGGTGGAGCGAGAGCATCTTGCTCAGTGCGGCATCCATGCGCTCTCCTATCTGGGTAGAGCGTGGGTCCATTATTTGCTTCAAATTGGTTTTCTACTGGCGTCATTTTGCGCTACTTTGTACATCTGTGTGACCATTGACAACGTTTCGGCATCTTTTGTGCCTTCCTCAGGTCTGGCACACAGGAATTGTCCCTAAATTTGGCTTAGTTTAATTGCATGGGGAGCTGTTTTCTCCTCCATGGCCGCATCGAGACTGAGAGCTTCCTGCTCCGAACGGCCCTTTTATAGCGAACTGCGCTTGTATTATGAAAGTGATTTTCCTTTTCTTTATTTGGCTTGGTCAATTTTTGTTTTATTTGCAGGCACCGATTGGGCGTGGATTTGCGATCACCGGCATAGGTAAGTATTTTTGGGTGAGTATTATGTTTTTAATTACGGTAAGTATTTACTTTAAACTCCTTTTTGGTTTTGATGAATGCTTGTTTGCAATTGTTTACGTTCAATTTGTGATTACGTTCAAAATTTTGACTTGTATATTTTTGTATTTTGTGTTCAAATTTTTGACTTGTTCATTTATAAATTTTAACTTGCAGGTTGACGTTTTTGTCATATTTGGAAATGGGGCTAGGGTTAGGGTTAGGGTTAGGGTTAGGGTTTGGGTTAGGGTTAGGGTTAGGGTTAGGATCAGGGTTAGGGGTTGGGGGTTAGGTTAGGATTAGGGCTAGGTTAGGATTAGGGCTGGGGTAGGACCAATTGAGGGGACAGCACACAAACGGAACAGGAGCCCAACGGAAACCGGAAACGTGGGGGCGGCAAAGGAGGTGGCACAGGCGAGTTAGGGTGATGGTATGGAGTTCCTCCCCCGAAGGAGAGGAGCAAAGGCACGGTCCTACCATCCTGGCCCGCACCCCACAACCAGCTCCAGAGCATCCTGCCCGCTGCGGCTGCGCCAGCCATGCTGGCCAGGACCAACTTGGGTTTAATAAAGATCTTTATTGATCATGGACACGTGCTTGTGCTTATTGTGTTTGTTGTCCCATTGCACTTTACCTATCCGGTCGCCTTTGTTATATAGTTAATAAATGAGTCTCGATTTGGCATGAATGAGTGACAGCTGCGTTTGCGTTCAACTCTATATCCGTACCTCGCACAATCATTCGACTCCCCTATTTGGGTGGAGCGAGAGCATCTTGCTCAGTGCGGCATCCATGCGCTCTCCTATCTGGGTAGAGCGTGGGTCCATTATTTGCTTCAAATTGGTTTTCTACTGGCGTCATTTTGCGCTACTTTGTACATCTGTGTGACCATTGACAACGTTTCGGCATCTTTTGTGCCTTCCTCAGGTCTGGCACACAGGAATTGTCCCTAAATTTGGTTTAGTTTAATTACATGGGGAGCTGTTTTCTCCTCCATGGCCGCATCGAGACTGAGAGCTTCCTGCTCCGAACGGCCCTTTTATAGCGAACTGCGCTTGTATTATGAAAGTGATTTTCCTTTTCTTAACTTGGCTTGGTCAATTTTTGTTTTATTTGCAGGCACCGATTGGGCGTGGATTTGCGATCACCGGCATAGGTAAGTATTTTTGGGTGAGTATTATGTTTTTAATTACGGTAAGTATTTACTTTAAACTCCTTTTTGGTTTTGATGAATGCTTGTTTGCAATTGTTTACGTTCAATTTGTGATTACGTTCAAAATTTTGACTTGTATATTTTTGTATTTTGTGTTCAAATTTTTGACTTGTTCATTTATAAATTTTAACTTGCAGGTTGACGTTTTTGTCATATTTGGAAATGGGGCTAGGGTTAGGGTTAGGGTTAGGGTTAGGGTTTGGGTTAGGGTTAGGGTTAGGGTTAGGATCAGGGTTAGGGGTTGGGGGTTAGGTTAGGATTAGGGCTAGGTTAGGATTAGGGCTGGGGTAGGACCAATTGAGGGGACAGCACACAAACGGAACAGGAGCCCAACGGAAACCGGAAACGTGGGGGCGGCAAAGGAGGTGGCACAGGCGAGTTAGGATGATATATGGAGTTCCTCCCCCGAAGGAGAGGAACAAAGGCACGGTCCTACCATCCTAGCCCGCACCCCACAACCAGCTCCAGAGCATCCTGCCCGCTGCGGCTGCGCCAGCCATGCTGGCCAGGACCAACTTGGGTTTAATAAAGATCTTTATTGATCATGGACACGTGCTTGTGCTTATTGTGTTTGTTGTCCCATTGCACTTTACCTATCCGGTCGCCTTTGTTATATAGTTAATAAATGAGTCTCGATTTGGCATGAATGAGTGACAGCTGCGTTTGCGTTCAACTCTATATTTGTACCTCGCACAATCATTCGACTCCCCTATTTGGGTGGAGCGAGAGCATCTTGCTCAGTGCGGCATCCATGCGCTCTCCTATCTGGGTAGAGCGTGGGTCCATTATTTGCTTCAAATTGGTTTTCTACTGGCGTCATTTTGCGCTACTTTGTACATCTGTGTGACCATTGACAACGTTTCGGCATCTTTTGTGCCTTCCTCAGGTCTGGCACACAGGAATTGTCCCTAAATTTGGCTTAGTTTAATTGCATGGGGAGCTGTTTTCTCCTCCATGGCCGCATCGAGACTGAGAGCTTCCTGCTCCGAACGGCCCTTTTATAGCGAACTGCGCTTGTATTATGAAAGTGATTTTCCTTTTCTTACTTGGCTTGGTCAATTTTTGTTTTATTTGCAGGCACCGATTGGGCGTGGATTTGCGATCACCGGCATAGGTAAGTATTTTTGGGTGAGTATTATGTTTTTAATTACGGTAAGTATTTACTTTAAACTCCTTTTTGGTTTTGATGAATGCTTGTTTGCAATTGTTTACGTTCAATTTGTGATTACGTTCAAAATTTTGACTTGTATATTTTTGTATTTTGTGTTCAAATTTTTGACTTGTTCATTTATAAATTTTAACTTGCAGGTTGACGTTTTTGTCATATTTGGAAATGGGGCTAGGGTTAGGGTTAGGGTTAGGGTTAGGGTTTGGGTTAGGGTTAGGGTTAGGGTTAGGATCAGGGTTAGGGGTTGGGGGTTAGGTTAGGATTAGGGCTAGGTTAGGATTAGGGCTGGGGTAGGACCAATTGAGGGGACAGCACACAAACGGAACAGGAGCCCAACGGAAACCGGAAACGTGGGGGCGGCAAAGGAGGTGGCACAGGCGAGTTAGGGTGATGGTATGGAGTTCCTCCCCCGAAGGAGAGGAGCAAAGGCACGGTCCTACCATCCTGGCCCGCACCCCACAACCAGCTCCAGAGCATCCTGCCCGCTGCGGCTGCGCCAGCCATGCTGGCCAGGACCAACTTGGGTTTAATAAAGATCTTTATTGATCATGGACACGTGCTTGTGCTTATTGTGTTTGTTGTCCCATTGCACTTTACCTATCCGGTCGCCTTTGTTATATAGTTAATAAATGAGTCTCGATTTGGCATGAATGAGTGACAGCTGCGTTTGCGTTCAACTCTATATTCGTACCTCGCACAATCATTCGACTCCCCTATTTGGGTGGAGCGAGAGCATCTTGCTCAGTGCGGCATCCATGCGCTCTCCTATCTGGGTAGAGCGTGGGTCCATTATTTGCTTCAAATTGGTTTTCTACTGGCGTCATTTTGCGCTACTTTGTACATCTGTGTGACCATTGACAACGTTTCGGCATCTTTTGTGCCTTCCTCAGGTCTGGCACACAGGAATTGTCCCTAAATTTGGCTTAGTTTAATTGCATGGGGAGCTGTTTTCTCCTCCATGGCCGCATCGAGACTGAGAGCTTCCTGCTCCGAACGGCCCTTTTATAGCGAACTGCGCTTGTATTATGAAAGTGATTTTCCTTTTCTTACTTGGCTTGGTCAATTTTTGTTTTATTTGCAGGCACCGATTGGGCGTGGATTTGCGATCACCGGCATAGGTAAGTATTTTTTGAGTGAGTATTATGTTTTTAATTACGGTAAGTATTTACTTTAAACTCCTTTTTGGTTTTGATGGATGCTTGTTTGCAATTGTTTACGTTCAATTTGTGATTACGTTCAAAATTTTGACTTGTATATTTTTGTATTTTGTGTTCAAATTTTTGACTTGTTCATTTATAAATTTTAACTTGCAGGTTGACGTTTTTGTCATATTTGGAAATGGGGCTAGGGTTAGGGTTAGGGTTAGGGTTAGGGTTTGGGTTAGGGTTAGGGTTAGGGTTAGGATCAGGGTTAGGGGTTGGGGGTTAGGTTAGGATTAGGGCTAGGTTAGGATTAGGGCTGGGGTAGGACCAATTGAGGGGACAGCACACAAACGGAACAGGAGCCCAACGGAAACCGGAAACGTGGGGGCGGCAAAGGAGGTGGCACAGGCGAGTTAGGGTGATGGTATGGAGTTCCTCCCCCGAAGGAGAGGAGCAAAGGCACGGTCCTACCATCCTGGCCCGCACCCCACAACCAGCTCCAGAGCATCCTGCCCGCTGCGGCTGCGCCAGCCATGCTGGCCAGGACCAACTTGGGTTTAATAAAGATCTTTATTGATCATGGACACGTGCTTGTGCTTATTGTGTTTGTTGTCCCATTGCACTTTACCTATCCGGTCGCCTTTGTTATATAGTTAATAAATGAGTCTCGATTTGGCATGAATGAGTGACAGCTGCGTTTGCGTTCAACTCTATATTCGTACCTCGCACAATCATTCGACTCCCCTATTTGGGTGGAGCGAGAGCATCTTGCTCAGTGCGGCATCCATGCGCTCTCCTATCTGGGTAGAGCGTGGGTCCATTATTTGCTTCAAATTGGTTTTCTACTGGCGTCATTTTGCGCTACTTTGTACATCTGTGTGACCATTGACAACGTTTCGGCATCTTTTGTGCCTTCCTCAGGTCTGGCACACAGGAATTGTCCCTAAATTTGGCTTAGTTTAATTGCATGGGGAGCTGTTTTCTCCTCCATGGCCGCATCGAGACTGAGAGCTTCCTGCTCCGAACGGCCCTTTTATAGCGAACTGCGCTTGTATTATGAAAGTGATTTTCCTTTTCTTAACTTGGCTTGGTCAATTTTTGTTTTATTTGCAGGCACCGATTGGGCGTGGATTTGCGATCACCGGCATAGGTAAGTATTTTTGGGTGAGTATTATGTTTTTAATTACGGTAAGTATTTACTTTAAACTCCTTTTTGGTTTTGATGAATGCTTGTTTGCAATTGTTTACGTTCAATTTGTGATTACGTTCAAAATTTTGACTTGTATATTTTTGTATTTTGTGTTCAAATTTTTGACTTGTTCATTTATAAATTTTAACTTGCAGGTTGACGTTTTTGTCATATTTGGAAATGGGGCTAGGGTTAGGGTTAGGGTTTGGGTTAGGGTTAGGGTTAGGGTTAGGATCAGGGTTAGGGGTTGGGGGTTAGGTTAGGATTAGGGCTAGGTTAGGGTTAGGGTTAGGGTTAGGTATTTTGAGTTTGTCTCGCTAAACCTTCCCCAAAGGGTCCGCCGACCCTGTCGGTTAGATAGAAGGCAACGGAAGGCACGGGCCTACGCATGTCTCCCCAGTAAACCCGCCGTACCAGGTCACATAAAATCTGGATTGGGTACGAAGGACGGCGAAGTGTGACTGCACCTCTGCCAGAACCTCCCCCGAGTAGCTGAGGCGCTACCCAGGTCTTCGGCCAGCAAGATGGGAAAAAAAAGTTGAAAAGTGAGAGAAAACAAATCAGAGAAACCCACCTAAACTTCCAACCCTGGATTACATTATGCCTATTCACTTTGCATTATTCTTAACCTAATGTTTTGGTTTTATATTCAACCAACTGTTTTCCTTAGAGATTAAGGTTAGGGTTAGGGTCCGGGGTTAGGGATTATGGTCAGGGTTAGGGGTTAGGGTTAGTAGGGTCAGGGCTAGGGGTCAAGGGTTAGGATTAGGGGTTAGGATTAGGGGTTAGGATTAGGGGTTAAGGTTAGGGGTTAGGGTTAGGGTTAGGGTTAGGGTTAGGGGTTAGGGGTTAGGGTTAGGGTTAGGGGTTAGGGTTAGGGTTAGGGTTAGGGTTAGGATGATATATGGAGCTCCTCCCCCGAAGGAGAGGAGCAAAGGCACGGTCCTACCATCCTGGCCCGCACCCCACAACCAGCTCCAGAGCATCCTGCCCGCTGCGGCCGCGCCAGCCATGCTGGCCAAGACCAATTAGGGCCTAATAAAGATCTATTTTTGACCTTGGACACACGTTTGTGTTTATTGCATGATTGTTTTTGATTGCACATTACCTATCCGGTCGCCTTTGTTATATAATTAATAAGTGAGTCTCGATTTGGCATGTATGATTGACAGCTGCGCTTGCGTTCAACCTAATATTCGTACCTCGCACTACATTCAACTCCCCTATTTGGGTGGAGTGAGAGCAACTTGCTCCGTGCGGCATCCATGCGCTCTCCTATCTGGGTAGAGCGTGGGTCCATTATTTGCTTCAAATTGGTTTTCTACTGGCGTCATTTTGCGCTACTTTGTACATCTGTGTGACCATTGACAACGTTTCGGCATCTTTTGTGCCTTCCTCAGGTCTGGCACACAGGAATTGTCCCTAAATTTGGTTTAGTTTAATTGCATGGGGAGCTGTTTTCTCCTCCATGGCCGCATCGAGACTGAGAGCTTGCTGCTCCGAACGGCCCTTTTATAGCGAACTGCGCTTGTATTATGAAAGTGATTTTCCTTTTCTTGATTTGGCTTGGTCAATTTTTGTTTTATTTGCAGGCACCGATTGGGCGTGGATTTGCGATCACCGGCATAGGTAAGTATTTTTGGGTGAGTATTATGTTTTTAATTACGGTAAGTATTTACTTTAAACTCCTTTTTGGTTTTAATGAATGCTTGTTTGCAATTGTTTACGTTCAATTTGTGATTACGTTCAAATTTTTGACTTGTATATTTTTGTATTTTGTGTTCAAATTTTTGACTTGTTCTTTTTTAATTTTTAACTTGCAGGTTGACGTTTTTGTCATATTTGGAAATGGGGCTAGGGTTAGGGTTAGGGTTAGGGTTTGGGCTAGGGTTAGGGTTAGGGTTAGGGTTAGGATCAGGGTTAGGGGTTGGGGGTTAGGTTAGGATTAGGGCTAGGTTAGGATTAGGGCTGGGGTAGGACCAATTGAGGGGACAGCACACAAACGGAACAGGAGCCCAACGGAAACCGGAAACGTGGGGGCGGCAAAGGAGGTGGCACAGGCGAGTTAGGATGATATATGGAGCTCCTCCCCCGAAGGAGAGGAGCAAAGGCACGGTCCTACCATCCTGGCCCGCACCCCACAACCAGCTCCAGAGCATCCTGCCCGCTGCGGCCGCGCCAGCCATGCTGGCCAAGACCAATTAGGGCCTAATAAAGATCTATTTTGACCTTGGACACACGTTTGTGTTTATTGCATGATTGTTTTTGATTGCACATTACCTATCCGGTCGCCTTTGTTATATAATTAATAAGTGAGTCTCGATTTGGCATGTATGATTGACAGCTGCGCTTGCGTTCAACCTAATATTCGTACCTCGCACTACATTCAACTCCCCTATTTGGGTGGAGTGAGAGCAACTTGCTCCGTGCGGCATCCATGCGCTCTCCTATCTGGGTAGAGCGTGGGTCCATTATTTGCTTCAAATTGGTTTTCTACTGGCGTCATTTTGCGCTACTTTGTACATCTGTGTGACCATTGACAACGTTTCGGCATCTTTTGTGCCTTCCTCAGGTCTGGCACACAGGAATTGTCCCTAAATTTGGTTTAGTTTAATTGCATGGGGAGCTGTTTTCTCCTCCATGGCCGCATCGAGACTGAGAGCTTCCTGCTCCGAACGGCCCTTTTATAGCGAACTGCGCTTGTATTATGAAAGTGATTTTCCTTTTCTTGATTTGGCTTGGTCAATTTTTGTTTTATTTGCAGGCACCGATTGGGCGTGGATTTGCGATCACCGGCATAGGTAAGTATTTTTGGGTGAGTATTATGTTTTTAATTACGGTAAGTATTTACTTTAAACTCCTTTTTGGTTTTAATGAATGCTTGTTTGCAATTGTTTACGTTCAATTTGTGATTACGTTCAAATTTTGACTTGTATATTTTTGTATTTTGTGTTCAAATTTTTGACTTGTTCATTTTTAATTTTTAACTTGCAGGTTGACGTTTTTGTCATATTTGGAAATGGGGCTAGGGTTAGGGTTAGGGTTAGGGTTTGGGCTAGGGTTAGGGTTAGGGTTAGGATCAGGGTTAGGGGTTGGGGGTTAGGTTAGGATTAGGGCTAGGTTAGGATTAGGGCTGGGGTAGGACCAATTGAGGGGACAGCACACAAACGGAACAGGAGCCCAACGGAAACCGGAAACGTGGGGGCGGCAAAGGAGGTGGCACAGGCGAGTTAGGATGATATATGGAGCTCCTCCCCCGAAGGAGAGGAGCAAAGGCACGGTCCTACCATCCTGGCCCGCACCCCACAACCAGCTCCAGAGCATCCTGCCCGCTGCGGCCGCGCCAGCCATGCTGGCCAAGACCAATTAGGGCCTAATAAAGATCTATTTTTGACCTTGGACACACGTTTGTGTTTATTGCATGATTGTTTTTGATTGCACATTACCTATCCGGTCGCCTTTGTTATATAATTAATAAGTGAGTCTCGATTTGGCATGTATGATTGACAGCTGCGCTTGCGTTCAACCTAATATTCGTACCTCGCACTACATTCAACTCCCCTATTTGGGTGGAGTGAGAGCAACTTGCTCCGTGCGGCATCCATGCGCTCTCCTATCTGGGTAGAGCGTGGGTCCATTATTTGCTTCAAATTGGTTTTCTACTGGCGTCATTTTGCGCTACTTTGTACATCTGTGTGACCATTGACAACGTTTCGGCATCTTTTGTGCCTTCCTCAGGTCTGGCACACAGGAATTGTCCCTAAATTTGGTTTAGTTAGGGTTAGGGTTAGGGTTAGGGTTAGGGTTAGGGGTTAGGGTTAGGGTTAGGGTTAGGTTAGGGTTAGGGTTAGGGTTAGGGTTAGGGTTAGGATTGGATATGGAGCTCCTCCCCCGAAGGAGAGGAGCAAAGGCACGGTCCTACCATCCTGGCCCGCACCCCACAACCAGCTCCAGAGCATCCTGCCCGCTGCGGCTGCGCCAGCCATGCTGGCCAGGACCAACTTGGGTTTAATAAAGATCTTAATTGATCATGGACACGTGCTTGTGGGTTAGGGTTAGGGTTAGGGTTAGGGTTAGGGTTTAGGGTTAGGGTTAGGGTTAGGGTTAGGGTGATGGTATGGAGTTCCTCCCCCGAAGGAGAGGAGCAAAGGCACGGTCCTACCATCCTGGCCCGCACCCCACAACCAGCTCCAGAGCATCCTGCCCGCTGCGGCTGCGCCAGCCATGCTGGCCAGGACCAATTGGGGTTTAATAAAGATCTCATTTGACCTTGAACACGTGCTTGTGCTTATTGTGGGTTTGTGTATGATTGTACTTTCTCTATCCGGTCGCCTTTGTTATATAAATAATTAATGAGTCTCGATTTGGCAGGTAAGATTGACAGCTGCTTTTGCGTTCAACCAACTTTTCGTACCTCGCACTTATTTATTCGACTCCCCTATTTGGGTGGAGCGAGAGCATCTTGCTCTGTGCGGCATCCATGCGCTCTCCTATCTGGGTTAGGGTTAGGGTTAGGGTTAGGGTTAGGGTCAGGGTCAGGGTTAGGGTTAGGGTTAGGGTTAGGTTTGCGATCAGAGACCCCCCCCTCCGAGGAGGGGAAGGGAAGTGCACGGTCCAGGGTTAGGGTTAGGGTTAGGGTTAGGTTTGCGATGAGAGACCCCCCCCTCCGAGGAGGGGAAGGGAAGTGCACGGTCCATCCATCCAGGACCCCAACCAGCCCCCCGCTCACGGTTCTGACGGGCAAAGCGGCGGCGCCGGCCATAGTGGACCGTCGTCCACCCCTGATCCATGGCAGTGGATTCAGAAATTGCCTTTGTTATATAATTAATTAATTAATAAAGTTGTTTTTAATAAAGTTTCTATTTTGAATTAGTTTGGCCAATTGTAATGTGTGCCCTGACAACGTTTCGGCTATCTTAAGCCTTCATCAGGTCTGGCACACATGAATGAAAAGAAAAAGTAATTTTGTTTTATGTGGTGCAACAATGTGTCTTGCTTGCAGTCCAATTTCGCACTAAAGGCTTTTTGCCTTGCGGGTTCTTTTTATATCCTCAGCTTGGTTGAAGTTTTAAATCCTTTTTGTTTTTCGAAATTTCGTTTTAGAAATGTAACTTGTTTAAGCTTATATTTGCATTTTTCAATTAATTTCCATATTTGAACTAGCCATAATATTAGGTTTAAACAAAATAATTGTAATTCGGTCAATTTGAAATTGGTATTTCAAAAATCATATAAACATACTAATTTTGTTTTTTTGTTTTTTATGTTTTTTATTTTTTGTTTTTCCAAGTGGGCGTGGTCCAGGATCCAAAATAGCAGTTCCAACTGCAGGTAAGTAGTGCATAGGTAGGTGGATGTATATTGGGTTTTTGTAAAATTGTAATTATGTTAATGAGAATATTTGGTGATTTTTGCTTTATTAATTTTTCACTCTGTTTTTTTCAGTGGGCGTGGTTCGGGGACCAGACGCGTGGTTCCAATTGGAGGTAAGTATCCAGGTAGGTATCAGATATATGGGTCCGAATTAAATAATACCAATTTGTCCTAATTATGAAAATTGTTCTACTGTTTGGAAGGTCTGTTCCTGGTGGGACGTAAATAGGGACTGGGATTGGGGAAAGGGTTAGGGTTGGGGGTAGGATTAGGGTTGGGGGTAGGGTTAGGGTTGGGGGTAGGGTTAGGGTTGGGGGCAGGGTCAGGGGACAAAGCCCGATTCCCTTGTGCAGACACCCCTCTTGGGCGGTCTTGGTGGGGAGGGAAGCAGCTGGGCTTACTGGCCACCACTGTGATCTTCCTCCGCGGGCCTAGGGACACCGTTAATTTCTGGCTTTGAATCTCAGCCGCCCCCCCTGGCTCCGGATCCTGGGGCCTCTTTTTGGCGACAGGTGTGAGAGGGTTAGGGTTAGGGTTAGGGCTAGGGTTAGGGTTAGGGTTAGGGTTAGGAATAGGGTTGGGGCTAGGGTTAGGATCGAAGTGCGGCAGGTCAGCACGGTCTTCCAGAAAGTCCAAAATGTCGCACTCCACCACCGAAAATGTGCTTGGTAGTACGCGCGGAAAATTTCGCTTGGCCCAACCAACCGCCACTTGGAAAGCAGCCTCCCATTCCAGATTGTTGTCTTGGAGTGCTAATTCCATGTCGGACCGGCAGGAATCCAGGTGGAGCTCGTAATGACGTTTGAGGATCTGGCAGGTGGTCTTGCCCCAGGTCTTGGCATTGTCCACAATCTGCCTCACAACACCCCCATCAAGGAATGCCGGCTTGATCATTGTGGACAGCACCTCCTCCATTCTGGTGACCATCCGAGGTTGCGTAGCCCACCGCTGGGGGTCTACATTGTTCAGGTGGTGGTTGACCTTAATCAAGTTAAAGATTTTGCGGACCAAGCGACCAAATGCGGCCTCTGCTGGTCTCCACTTGGAGATCCGTGTTGCAGCTCGAGAGGGACCACGTTGGTCCTGACGCAGTTGCCCGCGGCCCTGGCGAACCACTGTCGCATAGGAACCGAATCCGGAGCCGGGAGGCCTGGAGGGACCCGGAGGAGGCACAGGCTGGTTAGGTTTGCGATGAGAGACCCCCCCCTCCGAGGAGGGGAAGGGAAGTGCACGGTCCATCCATCCAGGACCCCAACCAGCCCCCCGCTCACGGTTCTGACGGGCAAAGCGGCGGCGCCGGCCATAGTGGACCGTCGTCCACCCCTGATCCATGGCAGTGGATTCAGAAATTGCCTTTGTTATATAATTAATTAATTAATAAAGTTGTTTTTAATAAAGTTTCTATTTTGAATTAGTTTGGCCAATTGTAATGTGTGCCCTGACAACGTTTCGGCTATCTTAAGCCTTCATCAGGTCTGGCACACATGAATGAAAAGAAAAAGTAATTTTGTTTTATGTGGTGCAACAATGTGTCTTGCTTGCAGTCCAATTTCGCACTAAAGGCTTTTTGCCTTGCGGGTTCTTTTATATCCTCAGCTTGGTTGAAGTTTTAAATCCTTTTTGTTTTTCGAAATTTCGTTTTAGAAATGTAACTTGTTTAAGCTTATATTTGCATTTTTCAATTAATTTCCATATTTGAACTAGCCATAATATTAGGTTTAAACAAAATAATTGTAATTCGGTCAATTTGAAATTGGTATTTCAAAAATCATATAAACATACTAATTTTGTTTTTTTGTTTTTTATGTTTTTTATTTTTTGTTTTTCCAAGTGGGCGTGGTCCAGGATCCAAAATAGCAGTTCCAACTGCAGGTAAGTAGTGCATAGGTAGGTGGATGTATATTGGGTTTTTGTAAAATTGTAATTATGTTAATGAGAATATTTGGTGATTTTTGCTTTATTAATTTTTCACTCTGTTTTTTTCAGTGGGCGTGGTTCGGGGACCAGACGCGTGGTTCCAATTGGAGGTAAGTATCCAGGTAGGTATCAGATATATGGGTCCGAATTAAATAATACCAATTTGTCCTAATTATGAAAATTGTTCTACTGTTTGGAAGGTCTGTTCCTGGTGGGACGTAAATAGGGACTGGGATTGGGGAAAGGGTTAGGGTTGGGGGTAGGATTAGGGTTGGGGGTAGGGTTAGGGTTGGGGGTAGGGTTAGGGTTGGGGGCAGGGTCAGGGGACAAAGCCCGATTCCCTTGTGCAGACACCCCTCTTGGGCGGTCTTGGTGGGGAGGGAAGCAGCTGGGCTTACTGGCCACCACTGTGATCTTCCTCCGCGGGCCTAGGGACACCGTTAATTTCTGGCTTTGAATCTCAGCCGCCCCCCCTGGCTCCGGATCCTGGGGCCTCTTTTTGGCGACAGGTGTGAGAGGGTTAGGGTTAGGGCTAGGGTTAGGGTTAGGGTTAGGAATAGGGTTGGGGCTAGGGTTAGGATCGAAGTGCGGCAGGTCAGCACGGTCTTCCAGAAAGTCCAAAATGTCGCACTCCACCACCGAAAATGTGCTTGGTAGTACGCGCGGAAAATTTCGCTTGGCCCAACCAACCGCCACTTGGAAAGCAGCCTCCCATTCCAGATTGTTGTCTTGGAGTGCTAATTCCATGTCGGACCGGCAGGAATCCAGGTGGAGCTCGTAATGACGTTTGAGGATCTGGCAGGTGGTCTTGCCCCAGGTCTTGGCATTGTCCACAATCTGCCTCACAACACCCCCATCAAGGAATGCCGGCTTGATCATTGTGGACAGCACCTCCTCCATTCTGGTGACCATCCGAGGTTGCGTAGCCCACCGCTGGGGGTCTACATTGTTCAGGTGGTGGTTGACCTTAATCAAGTTAAAGATTTTGCGGACCAAGCGACCAAATGCGGCCTCTGCTGGTCTCCACTTGGAGATCCGTGTTGCAGCTCGAGAGGGACCACGTTGGTCCTGACGCAGTTGCCCGCGGCCCTGGCGAACCACTGTCGCATAGGAACCGAATCCGGAGCCGGGAGGCCTGGAGGGACCCGGAGGAGGCACAGGCTGGTTAGGTTTGCGATGAGAGACCCCCCCCTCCGAGGAGGGGAAGGGAAGTGCACGGTCCATCCATCCAGGACCCCAACCAGCCCCCCGCTCACGGTTCTGACGGGCAAAGCGGCGGCGCCGGCCATAGTGGACCGTCGTCCACCCCTGATCCATGGCAGTGGATTCAGAAATTGCCTTTGTTATATAATTAATTAATTAATAAAGTTGTTTTTAATAAAGTTTCTATTTTGAATTAGTTTGGCCAATTGTAATGTGTGCCCTGACAACGTTTCGGCTATCTTAAGCCTTCATCAGGTCTGGCACACATGAATTAAAAGAAAAAGTAATTTTGTTTTATGTGGTGCAACAATGTGTCTTGCTTGCAGTCCAATTTCGCACTAAAGGCTTTTTGCCTTGCGGGTTCTATTTATATCCTCAGCTTGGTTGAAGTTTTAAATCCTTTTTGTTTTTCGAAATTTCGTTTTAGAAATGTAACTTGTTTAAGCTTGTATTTGCGTTTTTCAATTAATTTCCATATTTGAACTAGCCATAATATTAGGTTTAAACAAAATAATTATAATCCGGTCAATTTGAAATTGGTATTTCAAAAATCATATAAACATACTAATTTTGCTTTTTTGTTTTTTATGTTTTTTATTTTTTGTTTTTCCAAGTGGGCGTGGTCCAGGATCCAAAATTGCGGTTCCAACTGCAGGTAAGTAGTGCATAGGTAGGTGGATGTATATTGGGTTTTTGTAAAATTGTAATTATGTTAATGAGAATATTTGGTGATTTTTGCTTTATTAATTTTTCTCTCAGTTTTTTTCAGTGGGCGTGGTTCGGGGACCAGACGCGTGGTTCCAATTGGAGGTAAGTATCCAGGTAGGTATCAGATATATGGGTCCGAATTAATTAATACCAATTTGTCCTAATTATGAAAATTGTTCTACTGTTTGGAAGGTCTGTTCCTGGTGGGACGTAAATAGGGACTGGGATTGGGGAAAGGGTTAGGGTTGAGGGTAGGGTTAGGGTTGGGGGTAGGGTTAGGGTTAGGGGTAGGGTTAGGGTTAGGGGTCAGGGTCAGGGTCAGGGTTAGGGTTAGGGTTAGGGTTAGGGGTTAGGGGTTAGGGTTAGGGTTAGGGTTAGGGTTAGGGTTAGAGGGTTAGGGTTAGGGTTAGGGTTAGGGTTAGAGGGTTAGGGTTAGGGTTAGGGTTAGGGGTTAGGGTTAGGGTTAGGGTTAGGGTTAGGGTTAGGGTTAGGGGTTAGGGTTAGGGTTAGGGTTAGGGTGATGGTATGGAGTTCCTCCCCCGAAGGAGAGGAGCAAAGGCACGGTCCTACCATCCTGGCCCGCACCCCACAACCAGCTCCAGAGCATCCTGCCCGCTGCGGCTGCGCCAGCCATGCTGGCCAGGACCAACTGGGGTTTAATAAAGATCGATTTTGATCATGAACACGTGCTTGTGCTTATTGTGTTTGTTGTCCCATTGTACTTTACTAAACCGGTCGCCTTTGTTATATACTTAATAAATGAGTCTCGATTTGGCATGAATGATTGACAGCTGCGTTTGCGTTCAACCTTATAGTCGTACCTCGCACAATCATTCGACTCCCCTATTTGGGTGGAGCGAGAGCATCTTGCTCTGTGCGGCATCCATGCGCTCTCCTATCTGGGTAGAGCGTGGGTATATTAATTGCTTCCAATTGGTTTCTAACTGGCGTCATTTTGCGCTACTTTGTACATCTGTGTGACCATCGACAACGTTTCGGCATCTTTTGTGCCTTCCTCAGGTCTGGCACACAGGAATTGTTCCTAAATTTGGTTTAGTTTAATTGCATGGGGAGCTGCTTCCTCCTCCACGGCCGCATCGAGACTGAGAGCTTCCTGCTCCGAACGGGCCTTTTATAGCGAACTGCGGTTAATTTATGAAAGTGATTTTACTTTTCTTGTTTTGGCTTGGTAAATTTTTGTTTTATTTGCAGGCACCAATTGGGCGTGAATTTGCGATCTCCGGCATAGGTAAGTACATTTGTTTGTTTTGGGTGAGTATTTTTGTTTGTTTCGGGTAAGTATTTACTTCTAACACCTTTTTGTTTCAAATTTTTGACTTGTACATTTTTACTTTCTGTTCAAATTTTTGACTTGTTTATTTTCCAATTTTTGACTTGCAGGTTGACGTTTTTGTCATATTGGGAAATGGGGTCAGGTTAGGGTTAGGGTTAGGGTTAGGGTTAGGATTAGGGTTAGGGTTAGGGTTAGGGTTAGGGTTGGGGGTTAGGTTAGGATTGGGGCTAGGTTAGGATTAGGGCTGGGACAGGACTAGAGTAGGGGACAGCACACAAGCGCAGCAGGAGCCCAACGGAAACCGGAAACGTGGGGGCGGCAAAGGAGGTGGCACAGGCGAGTTAGGGTGATGGTATGGAGTTCCTCCCCCGAAGGAGAGGAGCAAAGGCACGGTCCTACCATCCTGGCCCGCACCCCACAACCAGCTCCAGAGCATCCTGCCCGCTGCGGCTGCGCCAGCCATGCTGGCCAGGACCAACTGGGGTTTAATAAAGATCGATTTTGATCATGAACACGTGCTTGTGCTTATTGTGTTTGTTGTCCCATTGTACTTTACTAAACCGGTCGCCTTTGTTATATACTTAATAAATGAGTCTCGATTTGGCATGAATGATTGACAGCTGCGTTTGCGTTCAACCTTATAGTCGTACCTCGCACAATCATTCGACTCCCCTATTTGGGTGGAGCGAGAGCATCTTGCTCTGTGCGGCATCCATGCGCTCTCCTATCTGGGTAGAGCGTGGGTATATTAATTGCTTCCAATTGGTTTCTAACTGGCGTCATTTTGCGCTACTTTGTACATCTGTGTGACCATCGACAACGTTTCGGCATCTTTTGTGCCTTCCTCAGGTCTGGCACACAGGAATTGTTCCTAAATTTGGTTTAGTTTAATTGCATGGGGAGCTGCTTCCCCCTCCACGGCCGCATCGAGACTGAGAGCTTCCTGCTCCGAACGAGCCTTTTATAGCGAACTGCGGTTAATTTATGAAAGTGATTTTACTTTTCTTGTTTTGGCTTGGTAAATTTTTGTTTTATTTGCAGGCACCAATTGGGCGTGAATTTGCGATCTCCGGCATAGGTAAGTACATTTGTTTGTTTTGGGTGAGTATTTTTGTTTGTTTCGGGTAAGTATTTACCTCTAACACCTTTTTGTTTCAAATTTTTGACTTGTACATTTTTACTTTCTGTTCAAATTTTTGACTTGTTTATTTTCCAATTTTTGATTTGCAGGTTGACGTTTTTGTCATATTGGGAAATGGGGTCAGGTTAGGGTTAGGGTTAGGGTTAGGGTTAGGATTAGGGTTAGGGTTAGGGTTAGGGTTAGGGTTGGGGGTTAGGTTAGGATTGGGGCTAGGTTAGGATTAGGGCTGGGACAGGACTAGAGTAGGGGACAGCACACAAGCGCAGCAGGAGCCCAACGGAAACCGGAAACGTGGGGGCGGCAAAGGAGGTGGCACAGGCGAGTTAGGGTGATGGTATGGAGTTCCTCCCCCGAAGGAGAGGAGCAAAGGCACGGTCCTACCATCCTGGCCCGCACCCCACAACCAGCTCCAGAGCATCCTGCCCGCTGCGGCTGCGCCAGCCATGCTGGCCAGGACCAACTGGGGTTTAATAAAGATCGATTTTGATCATGAACACGTGCTTGTGCTTATTGTGTTTGTTGTCCCATTGTACTTTACTAAACCGGTCGCCTTTGTTATATACTTAATAAATGAGTCTCGATTTGGCATGAATGATTGACAGCTGCGTTTGCGTTCAACCTTATAGTCGTACCTCGCACAATCATTCGACTCCCCTATTTGGGTGGAGCGAGAGCATCTTGCTCTGTGCGG
Organism: Syngnathus acus; assembly: GCF_901709675.1. NCBI lineage: Eukaryota > Metazoa > Chordata > Actinopteri > Syngnathiformes > Syngnathidae > Syngnathus > Syngnathus acus. The sequence continues at coordinate 22,205 of NW_023590205.1, forward strand.
CATCCATGCGCTCTCCTATCTGGGTAGAGCGTGGGTATATTAATTGCTTCCAATTGGTTTCTAACTGGCGTCATTTTGCGCTACTTTGTACATCTGTGTGACCATCGACAACGTTTCGGCATCTTTTGTGCCTTCCTCAGGTCTGGCACACAGGAATTGTTCCTAAATTTGGTTTAGTTTAATTGCATGGGGAGCTGCTTCCCCCTCCACGGCCGCATCGAGACTGAGAGCTTCCTGCTCCGAACGAGCCTTTTATAGCGAACTGCGGCTAATTTATGAAAGTGATTTTACTTTTCTTGTTTTGGCTTGGTAAATTTTTGTTTTATTTGCAGGCACCAATTGGGCGTGAATTTGCGATCTCCGGCATAGGTAAGTACATTTGTTTGTTTTGGGTGAGTATTTTTGTTTGTTTCGGGTAAGTATTTACCTCTAACACCTTTTTGTTTCAAATTTTTGACTTGTACATTTTTACTTTCTGTTCAAATTTTTGACTTGTTTATTTTCCAATTTTTGATTTGCAGGTTGACGTTTTTGTCATATTGGGAAATGGGGTCAGGTTAGGGTTAGGGTTAGGGTTAGGATTAGGGTTAGGGTTAGGGTTAGGGTTAGGGTTGGGGGTTAGGTTAGGATTGGGGCTAGGTTAGGATTAGGGCTGGGACAGGACTAGAGTAGGGGACAGCACACAAGCGCAGCAGGAGCCCAACGGAAACCGGAAACGTGGGGGCGGCAAAGGAGGTGGCACAGGCGAGTTAGGGTGATGGTATGGAGTTCCTCCCCCGAAGGAGAGGAGCAAAGGCACGGTCCTACCATCCTGGCCCGCACCCCACAACCAGCTCCAGAGCATCCTGCCCGCTGCGGCTGCGCCAGCCATGCTGGCCAGGGTTAGGGTTAGGGTTAGGGTCAGGGTCAGGGTCAGGGTCAGGGTTAGGGTTAGGGTTAGGGTGATATATGGAGTTCCTCCCCCGAAGGAGAGGAACAAAGGCACGGTCCTACCATCCTGGCCCGCACCCCACAACCAGCTCCAGAGCATCCTGCCCGCTGCGGCCGCGCCAGCCATGCTGGCCAGGACCAATTAGGGCCTAATAAAGATCTTTTTGACCTTAGACACGTGTTTGTGTTTATTGCACTTTCGTTTTGTGATTGCACATTACCTATCCGGTCGCCTTTGTTATATAATTAATAAGTGAGTCTCGATTTGGCATGTAAGATTGACAGCTGCTTGCGTTCAACCCTATATTCGTACCTCGCACAATCATTCGACTCCCCTATTTTGGTGGAGCGAGAGCATCTTGCTCAGTGCGGCATCCATGCGCTCTCCTATCTGGGTAGAGCGTGGGTAAATTAATATTAGCATCAAATTGGTCTCTACTGGCGTCATTTTGCGCTCCATTTTGTTCATCTGTGTGACCATCGACAACGTTTCGGCATCTTTTGTGCCTTCCTCAGGTCTGGCACACAGGATTTGTCCCTAAATTTGGTTTAGTTTAATTGCATGGGGAGCTGTTTCCTCCTCCATGGCCGCATCGAGACTGAGAGCTTCCTGCTCCGAACGGGCCTTTTATAGCGAACTGCGCATATGTTTTGAAAGTGATTTTCCTTTTCTTGTTTTGGCTTGGTATATTTTATTTTATTTGCAGGCACCGATTGGGCGTGGATTTGCGAACTCCGGTATAGGTAAGTATTTTTTGTTTATTTCGGGTAAGTATTATGGTAAGTATTTCCTTTTTACTCCGTTTTGGTTCAAATTTTTGACTTGTATATTGTGATTTCCCAATCAATTTTTTGACTTGTTTATTTTCAATTTTTATCTTGCAGGTTGACATTTTTGTCTTATTGTGAAACGGGGACAGGTTAGGGTTAGGGTTAGGGTTAGGGTTAGGGTTAGGATTAGGGTTAGGGTTAGGGTTAGGGTTAGGGTTGGGGGATAGGTTAGGATTGGGGCTAGGTTAGGATTAGGGCTGGGATAGGACCAGTTAAGGGGACAGCACACAAACGGAACAGGAGCCCAACGGAAACCGGAAACGTGGGGGCGGCAAAGGAGGTGGCACAGGCGAGTTAGGATGATATATGGAGTTCCTCCCCCGAAGGAGAGGAACAAAGGCACGGTCCTACCATCCTGGCCCGCACCCCACAACCAGCTCCAGAGCATCCTGCCCGCTGCGGCCGCGCCAGCCATGCTGGCCAGGACCAATTAGGGCCTAATAAAGATCTTTTTGACCTTAGACACGTGTTTGTGTTTATTGCACTTTCGTTTTGTGATTGCACATTACCTATCCGGTCGCCTTTGTTATATAATTAATAAGTGAGTCTCGATTTGGCATGTAAGATTGACAGCTGCTTGCGTTCAACCCTATATTCGTACCTCGCACAATCATTCGACTCCCCTATTTTGGTGGAGCGAGAGCATCTTGCTCAGTGCGGCATCCATGCGCTCTCCTATCTGGGTAGAGCGTGGGTAAATTAATATTAGCATCAAAATGGTCTCTACTGGCGTCATTTTGCGCTCCATTTTGTTCATCTGTGTGACCATCGACAACGTTTCGGCATCTTTTGTGCCTTCCTCAGGTCTGGCACACAGGATTTGTCCCTAAATTTGGTTTAGTTTAATTGCATGGGGAGCTGTTTCCTCCTCCATGGCCGCATCGAGACTGAGAGCTTCCTGCTCCGAACGGGCCTTTTATAGCGAACTGCGCATATGTTTTGAAAGTGATTTTCCTTTTCTTGTTTGGCTTGGTATATTTTATTTTATTTGCAGGCACCGATTGGGCGTGGATTTGCGAACTCCGGTATAGGTAAGTATTTTTTGTTTATTTCGGGTAAGTATTATGGTAAGTATTTCCTTTTTACTCCGTTTTGGTTCAAATTTTTGACTTGTATATTGTGGTTTCCCAATCAATTTTTTGACTTGTTTATTTTCAATTTTTATCTTGTAGGTTGACATTTTTGTCTTATTGTGAAACGGGGACAGGTTAGGGTTAGGGTTAGGGTTAGGGTTAGGATTAGGGTTAGGGTTAGGGTTAGGGTTAGGGTTGGGGGATAGGTTAGGATTGGGGCTAGGTTAGGATTAGGGCTGGGATAGGACCAGTTAAGGGGACAGCACACAAACGGAACAGGAGCCCAACGGAAACCGGAAACGTGGGGGCGGCAAAGGAGGTGGCACAGGCGAGTTAGGATGATATATGGAGTTCCTCCCCCGAAGGAGAGGAACAAAGGCACGGTCCTACCATCCTGGCCCGCACCCCACAACCAGCTCCAGAGCATCCTGCCCGCTGCGGCCGCGCCAGCCATGCTGGCCAGGACCAATTAGGGCTTAATAAAGATCTTTTGACCTTAGACACGTGTTTGTGTTTATTGCACTTTCGTTTTGTGATTGCACATTACCTATCCGGTCGCCTTTGTTATATAATTAATAAGTGAGTCTCGATTTGGCATGTAAGATTGACAGCTGCTTGCGTTCAACCCTATATTCGTACCTCGCACAATCATTCGACTCCCCTATTTTGGTGGAGCGAGAGCATCTTGCTCAGTGCGGCATCCATGCGCTCTCCTATCTGGGTAGAGCGTGGGTAAATTAATATTAGCATCAAATTGGTCTCTACTGGCGTCATTTTGCGCTCCATTTTGTTCATCTGTGTGACCATCGACAACGTTTCGGCATCTTTTGTGCCTTCCTCAGGTCTGGCACACAGGATTTGTCCCTAAATTTGGTTTAGTTTAATTGCATGGGGTTAGGGTTAGGGTTAGGGTTAGGGTTAGGGGTTAGGGTTAGGGTTAGGGTTAGGGTTAGGGTTAGGTTTTTAAGGTTATCTCGCTACACATTCCCCAAAGGGTCCGCCGACCCAGTTGGGTTAGGGTTAGGGTTAGGGTTAGGATGATATATGGAGTTCCTCCCCCGAAGGAGAGGAACAAAGGCACGGTCCTACCATCCTGGCCCGCACCCCACAACCAGCTCCAGAGCATCCTGCCCGCTGCGGCCGCGCCAGCCATGCTGGCCAGGACCAACCAGGGCTTAATAAAGATCTTTTTGACCTTGAACACGTGTTTGTGCTTACTGTATTCATGTTTTTGATTGTACAATACCTATCCGGTCGCCTTTGTTATATAATTAATAAGTGAGTCTCGATTTGGCATGTAAGATTGACAGCTGCTTGCGTTCAACCCTATATTCGTACCTCGCACAATCATTCGACTCCCCTATTTTGGTGGAGCGAGAGCATCTTGCTCAGTGCGGCATCCATGCGCTCTCCTATCTGGGTAGAGCGTGGGTAAATTATATTTGGGTTAGGGTTAGGGTTAGGGTTAGGGTTAGGGTTAGGTATTTTGAGTTTGTCTCGCTAAACCTTCCCCAAAGGGTCCGCCGACCCTGTCGGTTAGATAGAAGGCAACGGAAGGCACGGGCCTACGCATGTCCCCGCAGTAAACCCGCCGTACCAGGTCACATAAAATCTGGATTGGGTACGAAGGACGGCGAAGTGAGAATGCACCTCTGCCAGAACCTCCCCCGAGTAGCTGAGGCGCTACCCAGGTCTTCGGCCAGCAAGATGGAAAAAAATGTGTGAAAAGTGAGGGAAAAAAATCAGAGAAACCACCAACTTAAAATTCCAACCTTGGATTACATTATGCCTATTCACTTTGCCTTATTCCTGACCTAATGTTTTGTTTTTATATTCAACCCACTGTTTTCCTTAGAGAATAAGGTTAGGGTTAGGGTCAGGGTTAGGGTCAGGGCTAGGGGTTAGGGTTAGTAGGGGCAGGGCTAGGGGTCAAGGGTTAGGATTAGGGGTTAAGGTTAGGGGTCAGGGGTTAGGGTTAGGAGGGTCAGGGCTAGGGGTTAGGATTAGGGGTTAGGGGTCAAGGTTAGGGTTAGGGTTAGAGGTCAGGGGTTAGGGTTAGAGGTTAGGGTTAGGGTTAGGGTTAGGGTTAGGTTTTTAAGGTTATCACGCTACACATTCCCCAAAGGGTCCGCCGACCCAGTTGGTTAGATAGAAGGCAGCGGAGGGCACAGGCCGACGCATGTCTCCGTCAGTAAACCTCACCGTACCAGAGTCGCATAAATTTTGGAGTGGGTACGAAGGCCGGCGAAGCGAGACTGCACCTCAACCAGAACCTCCCCCGAGTAGCTGAGGCGCTACCCAGGTCTTCGGCCAGCAAGATGGAAAAAAAGTTGAGAGAGAAAATTGAGAGAAACTCACCTACCCTTCCAACCTTGGATTACATTATGCCTATTCACTTTGCATTATTCTTGACCTAATGTTTTGTTTTTATATTTAACCAACTGTTTTCCTTAGAGATTAAGGTTAGGGTTAGGGTCAGGGTTAGGGGTCAGGGGTCAAAGGTTAAGGTTAGGGTTAAGGTTAGGGTTAGGGGTTAGGGGTTAGGGGTTAGGGGCAGCCGAGGCGCCAACCAGGTCCCTAACCAGCAATACGGAAAAACAGTGAAAAGCTACCGAAAAGTACAGACCTACAAGACTAACCTTATCTTAAATACAAGACCACCCTTATATTAATTGTGTCCATTAACCTTTAGTTGTGTTTGAACTAATATATTTTTTTATAAATCTATTTTTGTTAAAAAAAACTGTTTTGTTTAAAAAGGGTCCTTGTTGTAGGTAATTTGGATGTCAAAATTTGGTAGACACCTCATCAGTAGTGGACCTTGGGGTCTTAGAGTGTTTCGGCCATTATCACCAGACACCCTCGCCCAAGGGAGGCCCCGCCGGGGTCGATCAAGCCCCGGAGCGTGTCTACTTCGTCAATTGAAATTCCAGTAGCTTGTCCAGTCAACTCTCCAGCTTTAACGCAGACAGAGTAGATCAATTGGTCAGTCTTCTAGTCCTTTTGTTGTACCGATTTGTTCAACTATTAAATGTACATGAATCACCTTTGTATTCCATTTAATGTTGTTTTCCTCTTAATGTTGTTTTGCTTCATTTCAGTTTTATTGGGGGACCACCCTTATTATTATAAATGCAAATTGGAATCTATGTGGCCTACCTGTGCTAATGACCTTTAAGGTATTATTTCCACTCTTAATACATTTTATGTCATCAAAGAAGTTTCTCTCAAAGAATCGGAGTAACCTTACATATTACCTGGAAAGAAGGTCTTCCCCAGTGCCACTCTCCTGCGTCACAGCGCCACCGTTGAACGTCCCCCCCAAGAGCCTTGGCGAATCATCGTGGCGGCTCTCGTCCTCCAATCACGCCCCCCCATTCAACTGATAAGCACTAAAAAATTCGGCTATAACCTATTGGCACTCTTTAATTGTGTTAGTCGTAAAACATTCAGATGTAAATTCAATTCATAGTTTTTTATTAAAAATTCAATTCATATTTTTTATTAAATCAAATCGTACATTTAGAAATACCAATCAACGTAAATCGCGATACTCCTAGGTACCAACCCCCCAGAAGTACTCGTAAACTCCTGTCAGTTACTCCGGCAGCTTCTGTAATCCCCCTATCTTCCACAACATCATCTCTCCCAAACAACGATCAAAATGGAATAAAATGTCCACAAATCCCCTGGTATTATTAAAGTATTTTACCCGATTCCATTCATCCGTAAAATCAATTTATAACATTAATAAGATCGTATATTTGTAACGAAATAGCTGTAGGCGTATCGTAGCTAATGTTATGAGCATTAGCAATGCAGAAGTACCCATAAGCCCCAGCCCCAAAACAATGGCGCCGCCCAAAGACACTAATAATACCTAAGTCCTTTCGTAAATCAATAACGAACAAATAATTTTTGTTTTAACCTCCTGAGCCCGTTCCTGTATTGACACCCGGTCCCATTCGGCCGTAAATTCAACATATATCACCGAACTAGTCACCTATTTGGAGCGATATCGTCCTACGCGTACCGCAGCTAGCGAGCATTAGCAACTAGGAAATACCCATAAGCCCTTGCCAAAGTCATGGCGGCCCCCGATAACACATAATATTATTAAAATTACTCCTCCCGGTGAAAATAATAGAATACATTTAGATTGGTATTGTTTATTTGCACTATCCGGTCACTTTTGTTCGTTAAAAAACACTCACTCACCTTAATCCAACTCCGTATGTGGAATCAATAGTCTCGTAAACAAGGCAGCTAGTAAACATTAGCCAAACCGGAAGTAGCCCCCACCTTTTTTTTCGCCGTACGTCAGAGCAATCCTCCGCCAGCAATCATGCCAACCAAAGCATTCGTTCCAAAATTCGATTAGAATCAAACTTATTGAAAAACCTCTTAATACTATTTAATAGTGTTTTCCAACTTACTCGTTTCTAAATTCAAAGGATAATATTAAGTCCATAATATTCACGTCTAACTGAGGTCCGTTGGTACCAACGCGATTTAATGTGTCAAGGGCGCCCTCCAGTGTCCCATCACGTCCAATGTTTTCTTTTATGCGTTTGAAGAAAAATTCTTCTTTTTTCTTTTTTCTTTTAGGGCCTGCTTTAAAATAAAAAATGTGATTCGATTATAGTTTCGCCTTTTCGTTTTGTAATTTAATTAAATTAAATCGTAAATTTTTAGATATTTGGTTGGATTTAAAATTCATTCTGGAATCTAGATTTGGTCAAGTTTAGGATTTTGTTTGCAATTTGGTTAAGGGGTAGGATTTGACTCAGGGTAAAGAATTGATTTCAGAATTTGGTTCAGTTTCAAGACTAGAATCTGGTTGAATTTAGGACTTGAAGTTTGTGTTGCAGTGTCCCGTGCTTGGACCGATGCTGTCTCCACTAGTAGCCGTTGCGGTGGATCTTCTCCCCCCCCTTTTTTTTAGGGTGCTTCAGAAGAATT